>NC_064288.1:62111205-62162056 GCF_019186545.1 Solanum stenotomum
ATAATTCCATCAACTTTGAATTTATAGAAATAGACCCACTTCATAAACACATTTTGGGGTTTTGTAGAATACAAGGATTCATGGAGTTTTTCATCTTAAAACATCAAATAAACATCAATAATATCATAACTTATCATTTGAAATCGTTTCATGCAAGAACCCATGAGTTTGAGTAGAAATTAGGCTTTTTCACAAACTTTGGAAAAGTTGAAAACCATTTGAAATTGGCTCTAGGGTGATAGCTTGCCCTAGATAAAGAACTCCCATACCTTTACTAAGATTCCCCAATAAATTTGATGAAGAAAACGTCTTGCATCCACAACCCTAGCTCCCACTTCTTCTTCTTCTTCTCTTCTTTCTCTCTTCTTCTCTTCTTCACTCAAGAACCCTAACTCTTACTCTTTTAAAATGGAACAAAAATGATCCAAAATCAGCCTAACACAACAATATAACCTCAAAAGAAATGATTTGTGAAAAGACCAAAATGCCCTTAAATTTTCGGACGGACTCCCTGCCAACTGCCCAACTTTCAAAGGGCATAACTCGCTCATACGAACTCGGAATCGAGCAAACTTGGTGGTGTTGGAAAGATCGTTCCAAGGGCTTTCCAAACATAACTTGAAATACTCCTGGATCATCCTGAGCTAGGAGTTATGACTGCTCAAAGTTGGCCAAAAACTCACTGATTTCCACACTTAGCCGAATTTCCAGATTTTGATTTTTTTCCAAAAATGACTACTTCCAATTTCAAGCTTCTTCATATTCATTTTAAATTGTCGGATGTTACATGTTTTAAAGGTCAAACGATCCCCAAAGCTGGTAAACCCCTAGTTTTACCGATTTTCGTGTGCTATAGTCCATGGATCTTTTGGTGATTTGAATTTCCAATGTCATTTTTTTAAAAAAAATTACAAGACTTTCATCAAGACCTTTGCTATGGAGTCGGTTGGTCTAAATAGGTAAATCGACCCATTTTCATGGTCAAACAAACCCCTGAGTAGATAAACCCCATGTTTGGGCCATTTTTGTATTCTATAGTCCATGGATCATTTAGTGATCCGGATTTCCGATGTCCTTTTAGCTGATATTTTTCATGGACATCCGTCAATACCTTAGCTATGGAGTCGTTTGGTCTCGACCGACAAACCGGCCCATTTACAAGGTCAAATGAGCACCGGAGCATCTAAACCCTTCGTTTTGCTGATTTTCGTGTGCATAGTCCAGAGATCTTTCGGTGATATGGATTTTCGACGTCATTTTTACAAAAAAAAATTGTGGATGTCCATCAAGACCTTAGCTATGGAGCCGGTTGGTCCAGAAGGGCAAACCAACCCATTTTAAAGGTCAGATGATCCCCGGAGTGGGTAAACCCCCAGTTTTGCCAATTTTCGTGTGCATAGTCCATGGATCTTTTGATGATCTGGATTTCAAATGTCATTTTTGCTGAAACTTTTTGTTGAAATCCGTCAACACCTTAGCTATGGAACCGGTTTGTCCCGACGAGTAAACCGGCCCATTTTCAAGGTCAAACGAGCCCCGGAGCAGGTAAACCCCCCATTTTGCCGATTTTCATATTCTATAGTACATGGATTTTTTGGTGATCTGCATTTTCGACATCACTTTTACTGAAATTTTTCGTGGTCAACTGTCAAAACCTTAGCTATTGAACCTATTGGTCCAGATGGGCAAACCGGCCCATTTTCAAGGCCAACCTAGCCCTGAGCGGGTTGCCCCACCGTTTTGCCGATTTTCATGGGCTATAGTCCATGGATCTTTTGGTGATCCAGATTTCTGACGTCATTTTTGCTGAAATTTTTCGTGGACGTCTGTCAAGACCTTAGCTTTGGGGACGGTTAGTTTCGATGGCTAAACCGGCCCAATTTCAAGGTCAAACATGCCCCAGACAAGGTAAACCCCCCGTTTTGTCAATTTCCGGGTGCATAGTCCATGGATCTTTCGATGATTTGGATATCAAATTTCATTTTTGCTAAACCTTTTCGTGGACATCCGTCAAGACCTTAGTTATGGAACCAGTTGGTCCCAACGGATAAATCAGCCCATTTTCAAGGTCAAACGAGCCCTGGAGTAGGTAAACCCCCCATTTTGCCGATTTTCGTATGTTATGTACATGGATTTTTCGGTAATTTCCATTTTAGACGTTGCTTTTGCCAAAAAATTTCGTGGTTGTCCGTCAAAACCTTAGCTATTGAACATGTTGGTCAAAATGGGCAAATCGGACCATTTTCAAGGTCAAATTATCCCCGGAGCGGGTAAACCCCCCGTTTTGCCAATTTTCGTGCGCTATAGTCCATGTATCTTTTAGTGATCTAGATTTCTGACATCATTTTTACTGAAATTTTTCATGGACTTCTGTCAAGACCTTAACTATAGAGCCGGTTGGTCCCGACCGGCAAACTGGCCCATTTTAAAGGTCAAACGAGCACCGGAGCGTGTAAACCCCCCGTTTTAAAGATTTTCATGTGCTATATTCCAGGGATCTTTTGTTGATCCAGATTTTCGATGTGATTTTTGCCGAAAATTTTCGTGGACGTCCAACAAGACCTTTGCTATGGAGCTGGTTGGTCCAGACGGGCAAGTCCATGGAGCTTTTGATGATCTGGATTTCAAACGTCATTTTTGCCGAACCTTTTGGTGGACATCCTTCAGGACCTTAACTATGGAACCGGTTAGTCCCAACGGGAAAATTAGCCTATTTTCAAGGTCAAACGACCCCCAAAGCAGGTAAACCCCCAGTTTTGCCGATTTTCATATGCTATAGTACATGAATTTTTTGGTGATCTAGATTTTCGACGTCATTTTTGCCGAAATTTTTTGTGGTCGTCCGTCAAAACCTAAGCTATTGAACCTTTTCGTCCAGATGGGTAAACCCGGCCATTTTCAAGGTCAAACAACCCCCAGAGCGGGTAAACCCCCCGTTTTGCCCATTTTCTTAAGCTATAGTCCATGGATCCTTTGGTGATCCGGATTTCCAATTTCATTATTGCCAAAATTTTTCGTGGACGTCCGTCAAGACCTTTGTCTTGGGGTTGGTTGGTCCCGACGGGTAAAACGGCCCAATTTCAAGGTCAAATAAGCCCTAAAGAGGGCAAACCCCCCGTTTTGTCAATTTTCCTGTGCTATAGTCCATGGAGCTTTTGGTGATGTGGATTTCCGACATCATTTTTATCGAAATATTTTGTGGACGTCCGTCAAGACCTTTGCTATCCCTCGTTTTCAAGGTCAAATGAATTCTAGAGTGGGTAAATCCCTCGTTTTCCTAATTTTCATGTGCAATAGTCCATGGATCTCTAGGTGATCCAGATTTCTGACGTCAATTTTGCCAATAATTTTTTTGGACGTTTGTCAAAACCTTAACTATGGAGCATGTTGGTCACGATGAGCAAACCAACCCATTGTCAAGGTCAAAACTGCCACGGAGCGGGTAAACCCCCCTTTTTGCTGATTGTTGCATGCTATAATCCATTGATCTTTTCGTGATTCACATTTTTGCCAAATTTTTTCGTGGACTTCCATCAAGACCGTAGCTATTGAGTCAATTGGTCCCTACGGGTAAACCTGCTCATTTTCAAGGTCAAACGATTCCCGAAGTAGGTAAACTCCACGTTTTGCCAATTTTCGTGTGCTATATTCTATGGATCTTTTGGTGATCTGGATTTCTGACGTCATTTTTGCCAAAAATTTTCATGGACGTCTGTCAAGACCTTAGTTATTGAACTGGTTAGTCCCGATGGGTAAACCATCCCATTTTCAAGGTCAAATGATCCCCAGAGCGGGTAAACCTCAGTTTTGCCGATTTTCATATGCATAATCCATAGATCTTTTGGTGATTCAGATTTTTGACTTCATTTTTACAAAAATGTTTTGTGGACGTCCATCAAGACCTTAGCTATGGAGTTGGTTGGCCCGACGGTCAAACCGACCTATTTTCAAGGTCAAATGAGCCTCGTAGTGGGTACCCCCATTTTGCCAATTTTCGTGTGCTTTAGTATATGGATATTTTGGTGATCCGTATTTCTGATGTCATTTGAACCGAAAATTTTCTTAGACGTCCATCAAGACCTTAGCTACGGTTGGTCCCAATGGGAAAACATGCCAAATTTCAAGGTCAAACGATCCCCGGAACGGGTAAACCACCTTTTTGCAAATTTTTGTGTGCATAGTCCATGGATCTTTTGGTGATCATGATTTCCAACGTCATTTTTGCCGAAATATTTCGTGGAAGACCGTCAAGACCTTAGCTATAGGGCTGGTTGGTCTTGACGACAAAGCCGGCCCACTTTCAAGGACAAAGGATCCCCAAAACGGGTAAACCCCTCGCTTTGCCGATTTTCCTGTACTATAGTCCATGAATATTTTGCTGATCCGAATTTTTGATGTCATATTGGCCGAAATTTTCATGAACATCTGTCAACAGCTAGCTATGGATCCGATTAGTCCTGACGGCCAAACCGCCCAATTTTCAAGGTCAACCAATCCCTAGAGCGCGTAAACCCCCCTGTTTAGTCTATTTTCGTGTGCTATCGTCCATGTATCTTTTAGTGATCCAGATTTCTGACGTCATTTTTGTCAAAAATTTTCATGGACGTCGTCAAGACCTTATCTATGTTGCCGGTTGGTCACAATGGAAAAATAGGCCAATTTTCAAGGTCAAATGATCCCAGAGCCCGTAAACAACCGTTTTGCAGATTTTCGTATGCTATAGTCCATGGATCTTTTGGTGATCTTGATTTTCTATGTCATTTTTGCTGAAATATTTTGTGGACGTCCATCATGACCTTAGCTATTGAGCCTGTAGGTCCAGACGGGCAAACCGGACCGTTTGAAAGGTCAAACGATCCCCGGAGTGGATAAACCCCCGTTTTGCTGATTTTCGTGTGCTATAGTCCATGGATATTTTGGTAATCCAAATTTCGGACGTCATTTTTACAAAAAAATTCCTGGACATCCGTCAAGACCTTAGTTATGGAGCCAGTTGGTCCCGATGGGCAATCAGACCATTTTCAAGGTTAAACAAGCCCCAGAGTATGTAAACCCCTTGTTTTGCCAACTTTTGTGTACTATATTCCATGGATCTTTTGGTGATCCAAATTTCCGACATCATATTTTGCGCAAATTTTTCCTGGATCTTCGTCAAGACCTTAGTTTGTCCCGACTAGTAAACCGGCCCATTTTCAAGGTCAAACATACCCCAAATCAGATAAACCCCCCGTTTTCCCAATTTTTGTGCGTTATATTCCATGGATCTTTTTGTGATCCGAATTTTCGACATCATTTTTGCTGAAATTTCCATGGTCGTCCGTCAAGACCTTAGCTATGGAGTAGGTTGGTACCGACAGGCAAACCGGCCCATTTTCAAGGTCAAACGAACCCCGGAGCGGGTAACCCTCTCTTTTGCTGATTTTCGTGTGCTACAGTCCATGGATCTTTTGGTGATACGAATTTCCGACATCAGATTTGCCGAAATTTTTCATGGACTTCTGATAAGACCTTAGTTGTGGATCTGGTTGGTCACGATGAGCAAACCGGCCCATTGTCAAGATTAAACGAATAGGAAAACCCCCGTTTTTGCCGATTTTCGTGTGCTATAGTCCATGGATCATTTGGTGATCCAAATTTTCGATGTCATTTTTGTCGAAATTTTTCGTGGACTTCCATCAAGACCTTAGCTATGGAGACGGTTGGTCCCAATGGGCAAACCGACCCTTTTCCAAGGTTAAACGAGCCTCAGAGTAGGTAAACCCCTGTTTTGCCGATTTTCGTGTACTATAGTTCATGGATCTTTTGGTGATCCAAATTTTCGACGTCATTTTTTGCACAAATTTTTCCTGGATATCCGTCAAGACCTTAGATATGGAGCTAGTTGGTCCCGATTGGTAAATCGGCCCATTTTCAAGGTCAAACATACCCTAAATCGGATAAACCCCCCGTTTTCCTAATTTTTTTGCGTTATATTCCATGGATCTTTTGGTGATCATGATTTTCGACGTCATTTTTGCCAAAAAAATTTATGCACGTCCGTTAAGACCTTAGCTATAGAGCGAGTTGGTCCCGACAAGTAAACCAGCCCATTTTCAAGGTCAAACGAACCCTGGAGCGGGTAAACACTCTGTTTTTCTGATTTTCATGTGCTATAGTCTATGAATCTTTTGGTGATCCGGATTTCTGACATCATTTTTGCCGAAATTTTTTGTGGACTTCAGTTAAGACCTTAGCTGTGGATCCGATTGGTCGCGATGAGCGATCTGGCCCATTGTCAGCATCAAACGAGCCACAGAGCGGAAAACCCCTCGTTTTTGCCAATTTTCGTGTGTTATAGTCCATGGATCATTTGGTGATCTAGATTTGCAAAGTTATTTTTGTCAAAAAATTTTGTGGACTTCCGTCAAGACCTTACCTATGGAGTCAGTTGGTCCCTACGGGTAAACCGACTTATTTTCAAGGTCAAACGATCCCCGGAGTGGGTTAACCCCCCGTTTTGCGAATTTTCGTGTGGTATAGTCCATGGATCTTTTGGTTATCCGCATTACTGATGTCATTTTTGTCAAAATTTTTTGTAGACGTCCATCAAAATCTTAGCTATGAGGTCGATTGGTCCCGACGAGTAAACAAGCTAATTTTTAAGGTCAAACGATCCCCGGAGTGGGTAAACCCCCATATTGCCAATTTTCGTGTGCTATAGTCGATGGATCTTTTGGTGATCCGAATTTCCGACGTCATTTTTCCAGAAATGTTTCGTGGACGTCCGTCGAGACCTTAGCTATGGAGTTGATTCGTCCCTACGGGTAAACCTGCTCATATTCAAGGTCAAACGATCCCCGAAGTGGGTAAACCCGTTTTGCCTATTTTCGTGTGCTATAGTCCATGGATCTTTTGGTGATCCAGATTTCTGACGTCATTTTTGCCAAAAAATTTCATGGACGTCTTTCAAGACCTTAGCTATTGAATTGGTTACTCCCGACGAGTAAACCGGCCCATTTTCAAAGTCAAATTAGGCTCCGAGCGGGTAAACCCCCGTTTTGCCGATTTTCACATGCTATGTCCATGGATCTTTTGGTGATCCGAATTTCCGACTTCATTTTTGCAAAAATGTTTCATGGACATCCGTCAAGACCTTAGCTACGGAGTTGGTTGGCCCGACGATCAAACCGGTCCATTTTCAAGGTCAAATGATCCTTGTATTGGGTAAACCCCCATTTTACCAATTTTCGTGTGCTTTAGTATATGAATCTTTTGGTGATCCGGATTTCTGATGTCATTTGAGCCGAAAGTTTTCTTGGACGTCCATCAAGACCTTAGTTATAGAGCCGGTTGGTCTCGACGGGAAAACAGACCAATTTTCAAGTTCAAATGATCCTCGAAGCGGGTAAACCACCATTTTGCAAAATTTTGTGTGCTATAGCCCATGGATCTTTTGGTGATCCTGATTTCCAACGTCATTTTTGTCGAAATATTTCGTGGACAACAGTCAAGACCTCAGTTATAGAGCTGGTTGGTCCGGACGGGCAAGCCGGCCCACTTTCAAGGTTAAACGAGCCCCAAAGCGGGTAAACCCCCCGTTTTGCTGATTTTCTTGTGCTGTAGTCTATGAATATTTTGCTTATCCGAATTTTCGAAGTCATTTTTACCAAAATTTTCATGGACGTCCGTCAAAAACTTAGCTATGGATCCGGTTGGTCTCACGGCTAAATCGCCCCATTTTCAAGGTCAAACAATCCTCGGAGCGGGTAAACCCCTCAGTTTTGCTGATTTTCGTGTGCTATAGTCCATGGATCTTTTAATGATCCGGATATCCGACGTCATTTTTGTCAAAATTTTTAATGGACGTCATCAAGACCTTATCTATGGTGCCGGTTGGTCCACGACAGAAAAATAGGCCAATTTTCAAGGTTAAATGATCCCCGAAGCGGGTAAACAATCGTTTTGTAGATTTTCGTATGCTATATGTATCGACTCGAGAGCACCCCCTAGTCGTTACCGGCATATTTGACCTCAAAGAAGTCTTATACAAGCCCTTAGCATTCGTTATAACATGTATCATAGAATAAAATCACGGAAAATTTTAAATTTTTACTTTTGAAGTTCAACTTCACTTCATATATGAAAAATAGAATCTAACTTCGTCACAATGCACAATCTACACATAGAAGTATCGAAAATGGGACTTAGCCCTAAATCAATAAGAAGTCTTGAAAATAGGAAGTACAACAATGTCTTTCAACATAAGTAAAGAACTAAACATATAAGCTAGATCATAGGGTCTTGTCCTCGCACTTGAGGACTCACCAACTTGGGGAATCAACTCCAAGTGTCTTGAGAAGTAAGCTTGAATCCTCAACGGCCCGAACCTAAATGTTTGGGAAAAGGGAGAAAATATGGGTTTGTACAACACACGTACTAAGTATGGCTACTATGCATAAAAACCAATGAAACATGCATGAAAGGACATTTTAGTCAAAACATGCTTTTTATCAAGTAAATCCAATATGCACACAAAGTAAGAATCATAGTCCAACCCAACATAATATCATCTCAACATGTACACAACCCAAGCAATAGTAGTGCAATGCAAATAATAGAACCCCATAACCCTATTCAAAGCCAAGTATCACATTAAGCAACCTACTTCATGCATACATTCATAAGATCATATTTCATCATAACTTACCATATTCATAATGATCATACATAACATAGCTTCAACATACATAAGTCATATTAATCATTATTCATAAGAGAACACTACTACAACCATCTCTTAGGATCCCACAAGTGCAATGTGCAAGAGAAGTCTCATACCCTCCCTTACACTATGTAGAAACCCTTAAGAAAGTCCTAGTATGAGATCTGTCGTCTCATTTCAGCTTTCAACCGCATTTCCACCACGATTTTTCTCCAAACGAGAAGCTTTGGCTAGTTCACACCTTTCATACCTTCATTTACTTTTACATTAGGGAAATATTGCAATAACCGACATAGACCATGAGAGCTACATGGAATCCGGTGTTCTACTCCCACACCAAAAAGAGAGGGTGTTAACTTGCCTAAGGTGTAGCCATTCGTACATAGCTATGTAGGTGGATCCACTAAGCTAGAGTCCTATGTGGGCACATAGTTAAGGGTCAATGAGATTGCTTCTAGAAACCCTAACTTACTAAACGTGGGGGTTTCCATCTCATGAGACAACACATATCGTAGGTAATCCGGACTTGGTAAAAGTGAGGAAACCCATGTGGGGAGCCGGACTTACTAAACGTGAGACCCCCATCTCATTTACATGCCCTTTCGGTGCTAAGCATCTAATTCCCTTTGAAGTGAAGTTGAACTTCCAAAGTAAAAGTTTAAAATTTTCCATGATTTTATTCCATGATAGATGTTATGATGAATGCTAAGGGCTTGTATAAGACCTCTTCGAGATTGAATACGCCGGTAACGACTAGGGGGTGCTCTTGGGTCGTTACAGCGACGCGCCCCTATTCCCTCCAAGTGCAATTTGGAAGCTGCCTTGGCAGCTTGCTTGGTTAAGGTTGGGGTCCTCCTCGAGTCCCCTTGGGGTGGCCCCGGGGTTTCGTATTCGAACGTTTTGACCCTAGGAACATATATTTACCTATTTTAAACCTTTTCACCAGATTATACCATCATACGACACTTCCAAACCTGCCCAAAACCTAAGGACACATCTAGAACACATTCTTCTCTAGTTTTCGGACGTCGTGATCGTTTCTTGACGTTTAGACTTTTACTCTTCCAAACCAAGTCAATTACATTAGCTTAGGTTTATAAACATCATTTTAACTGTTTTTAAGTCATTATTCATAAGGTGAGGCTCTAACTTAAGTCATAGAATTTCCGAGGTGTTACAATATCCCCCCCTTAGGAACATTCATCCCCGAATATCACTTGGACTTCTTTCTAGGGAGACAATGACTCAAACTAGCAGCACAACAACCAGTCACATCAACAACATCATATCATCATATCATATAGGGATTTAATCCACAACATCACTACGCTCAAAACTTTTTACTTCACATAAGAGTGACTTTCCGAAGAATATCAAATATTTTAATCCATAAACGTCTGAAAGATATAAAAATCAAGAAAAAAACATAAAAACACCTTAAAAAATTCTCGTATCGCATCAGCCACCTTAGAATATCGATACAAATAAAATATTAAAAAAATCCATTTTTTCTTGACTGCCTGAAAATAATAAAAAAATTTAATTCGAAAACGTCCAAAAAATATATAAATCAAGAAAAAGAAATAAAAACATCTCAAAAAATTCCTGAATCGAACCAGTACCCTTAGAATATGGATACGAATAAATATCAAATTTATATTTTTTCTTGACTGACCGAAAAATATCAAAAGTTTTAATTCGTAAACGTGTAAAAAATATTAAAATCAAGAAAAAGACATAAAAACACCTCAAAAAATTTCTGAATCGCACTAGTCACCTTATTATATCGATACGAATAAAATAGTAAAATTTAATATATTTTCGTGACTGCCCAAAAAATATCAAAAATTTTAATACATAAACGTTCGAAAAATATAAAAATCAAGAAAAAGACATAAAAACACCTCAAAAAATTCTCGAATCGCACTAGTTACCTTAGATATCGATACGAAAAAATCTCAAAATATTACATTTTTTCGTTATTTCCCAGAAAATATCAAATATTTTAATTCATAAACGTCCGAAAATTATAAAAATCAAGAAAAACACATAAAAACACCTTAAAAAATTATCGAATCACCCCAGTAACCTTAGAATATCGATACGAATAAAATATCAAAAATTCACAATTTTTCGTGGCTGGTTGAAAAATATCAAAAATTATAGTTTGTAAACGTCCGAAATATATAAAAATCAAGAAAAAGACATAAAAACACCTCAAAAAATATTTTAATCGCACCAGTCACCTTAGAATATCAATTTGAATGAAATATCTAAAATTTACATTTTTTCATGATTGCTTGAAAAATATCAAAAAAAATAATTCGTAAAAGTCCAAAAATATAAAAAACAAGAAAAAGATAAGAAAACACGTCAAAAAAAATCTCGAATTGCACCAATCACTTTAGAATATCGATACGAAAAAAATATAAAAATTTCATTTTTTTCGTTACTGCTTGAAAAATATCAAATATTTTAATTCGTAAACTTTCAAAAAATATAAACATCAAGAAAAAAACATAAAAACACCTCAAAAAATTCTGAAATCGCACCAGTCACCTTGAATATCTATACGAATAAAATATAAAAAATTCCATTTTTTTGTGACTGCCTGAAAATAAAAAAATAAAAAATTCGTAAACGTCCAAAAATATAAAAATCAGGAAAAAGACATAAAAACACCTCAAAAATTTTCCGAATTATACCGAACACCTTAGAATATCGATATGAATAAAATATCAAAATTTTACATTTTTTCGGGACTGCCCGAAAAATATTTTAAAATTTAATTTGTAAACGTCTGAAATATATAAAAATCAAGAAAAAGACATAAAAATACCTTAAAAAATCCCAAATCAAACCAGTCACCTTAGAATAACGATAAGAATAAAATATCAAAATTAAATTTTTTTCGTGACTGCCCGAAAAATATCAAAAATTTTAATTCGTAAACGTCTAATATATATAGGAATCAAGAAAAAGACATAAAAACACCTCAAAAATTTCAGAATCGCACCAGTCACCTTTAAATATCAATACAAATATAATATCAAAATTTTACATTTTTCATGACTTCCCGAAAGATATCAAAAATTTTAATTCGTAAACGTTAGAAAAAATATGAAAATCGAGAAAAATGCATAAAAATACCTTAAGAAATTCCCAAATCACCCGAGTAGCCTTAGAATATCGAAAAATATCCCAAATTCGTGACTGCCTGAAAAATATCAAAATTTTAATTCGTAAACGCCCGAAAAATATAAAAATCAAGAAAAATGCATAAAAACAACTCTAAGAATTTTTGAATCGCACCATTAACCTTAGAATACGAATAAAATATCAAAATTTTACATTTTTTCATGACTGCCCAAAAAATATCAATAATTTTAATTCGTAAACGTCCGAAAAATATAAAAATCAAGAAAAAGACATAAAAATACCTCAAAAACTTCTCGAATCGCCCCAGTCTCCTTAGAATATCGAAACAAATAAGATATCAAAATTTTACATTTTTTCGTAACTGACCAAAGAATATCAAAAATTTCAATTCGTAAACATCCAAAAAATAGAAAAATCACGAAAA
Source organism: Solanum stenotomum (assembly GCF_019186545.1). Taxonomy (NCBI): domain Eukaryota; kingdom Viridiplantae; phylum Streptophyta; class Magnoliopsida; order Solanales; family Solanaceae; genus Solanum; species Solanum stenotomum. Next base: position 62,123,490 of record NC_064288.1, read on the forward strand.
AACATAAAAATACCTCAAAAGATTCTTGAATTTCATTTTTCTTAATTTTTCTAATTTTTGAACGTTTTCGAATTAAAATTTTTGATATTTTTTGGGCAACCACGAAAAAAATGTAAAATTTTGATATCTTATTTGTATCGATATTCTAAGGTGACCGGTGTGATTCGGGAATTTTTTGAGGTGTTTTTTTTTTCTTGATTTTAATGTTTTTCGGTCTTTTACAAATTAAATTTTTAAAATATTTTTCAGGCAGTCACGAAAAAATATAAAATTTTGATATTCTATTTGTATCAATATTCTAAGGTGACTGGTGCGATTCGGGAATTTTTTGAGGTGTTTTTATGTCTTTTTCTTAATTTTTATATTTTTTCGGGCAGTAACGAAAAAATGTAATTTTTTTATCCCAATTCGGAGCTATTGATGTTTAAATTGATTAATCATAGAAGAAAAATTATTATTCATTCCAATTAAGCGTCCTTCCTATTAATTTGGAAGTTCTTCTCAAATACAAGTAAATGATTTAGTTCCTGAGCTAAATATCGTAGTTTTTGAACAAGCAATCAAAAATATTCTGGAGCATCTTCGAGATTAGGTAGTGTTCCCTTGCATGTGTTAAGCATGCCACCAGCGTTCATTCTGAGCCAGGATCGAACTCTCTATGACATTCATAGTTGCATTACTTATAACTTCCTTGTTTGTACACAAGTAAGCCATGCTAATGTGCCTTGGATGAGCCACATCTTAGGGTGAGGCATCGTTGAGCGCATTGAACTATCCATGTGGCTTTCTTTTCTTTTATTTCCTAGATCGTGCGATAGAACCAGTGTTGTAGGTGAATCATATATAATTTCTAAATTGTTTTATTATAGCAAATATGTTGGTTATGAGGAGTAAAAGTACTGGTAAGCGAGTAGATGTGGCTGCCCAAAAAGGGACCAGCCAACCACCACCTAGTCAACCTGTTCAAGGTGAGGCTCAAGATAAGTCTCTATCACAGACTTCCCCGACCCCTCTATCTCCAGAAGATCTAAGGAGGGAAGCTGCACCTCAAGAACCCCCTATTAATGCTACCGAGCAAGATTTGAGGAATGTAGTCCAATTATTGACTCGTATAGTTACTGGCCATGGCCAAAGGCATGAAGGTCTAGTTGCGGGTACTAGTGGTGTAGATAGAGCAGCTGGCACGCGGATACATGATTTCCATAATTCGGGCCCTCCATCATTCACCGGGTCAGATCCTAATGAAGATCCACAAGACTATATAGATCAAATCCAACACACTTTCTATGTTATGCATGTAAGTGGTAAAGAAGCGCTCAAGCTAGCATCATATAAATTAAAGGGTGTGGCTATATTGTGATATGAAGCTTAGAAGCAATCTAGGGGAACAAATGCACCTTCAGCTACATGGAAAGAGTTCAAAAAGGCATTCCTACTGTACAGCTAGTGCCCCACCTCGGTTTCAAGAGTCTAAGGGCAATCAGTTTGGGCAAAGAGGTGAAAGCCAAGGTTCACAAAGAGCGGGGTACCAAGAGCAGGGAAGTATGAGCCAATCAAGACCACCTCGACAATCTTGTAAATAATGTGTAAGAAATCATTTAGAAGCATGTCGGTATGGGACAAATGTTTGTTTTTGGTGTGGCACAACCTACTAGATCAGTTGTTGCATCCTCATCATCAACACATTCTTTAGGTAGGGGACAGATGCCTACTGGTCGTGGCAGAGGAGCTAGGGGAGCAGCTAGTTCTAGTGGAGTTCAAAATCACACATATGCTTTTGGGGATCGAGAAAATTTAGAAGCCTCGTCGGGTGTGGTTACAGGTACATTGTCCATCTTTTCACATATTATATATGTATTAATTGATCCGGGGTCTACACTATCATATGTTACTCCATTGATTGCTGAAAGTTCAAAATAACACCAGTATTATTAGTGAAGCCATTTGAAGTGTCTACACCGATTGGTGAGTCTATTATAGCTAGAAAGGTTTATCGTAATTGCATTGTAACTGTTTGTGATCATGATACATTGGCTGACCTTTTTGAGCTAGAAATGGTGGATTTTGATGTTATAATGGGTATGGATTGGTTAGCTTCTTGTTATGCCACGGTAGATTGCCGAACTAAGATGGTGCATTTCCATTTTTCAAAAGAGGCCGTCCTTGAATGGAAAGGTAATATTGGGACACCAAGAGGTAAATTTATTTCTTATCTTAAGGCAAAGAAGATGATGTCCAAAGGATACATATGTCATCTAGTGAGAGTGAAAAATATAGATGCGGAGCCACCAACTCTTCAATCCATTCCAGTGGTAAATGAATTTCCCGATGTATTTCCCGAAAATCTTTCGGGTTTACCTCCAGAACGAGAAGTAGAGTTTGGTATTGATGTGATTCTAGATACTCAACCTATATCCATCCCTCCATATAGAATTACCCCGGCAGAATTACGGGAGTTGAAGGAGCAATTAAAATACTTATTAGAAAAAGGATTCATAAGGCCTAGCACCAGTTTTATTTGTACGCAAGAAAGATGGCTCGTTGAGAATGTGTATCGACTACCGGCAGTTGAATAGGGTAACGATTAAAAACAAATATCCCTTCCTAGAATTGATGATTTGTTTGATCAGTTACAAGGTGCTAAGTGTTTTTCAAAGATCGACTTGAGGTCGGGGTATCACCAAGTAAGGGTCAAACACAAAGATATTCCCATGTTATTCGGGCTAACAAATGCACCAGCATCTTTTATGGATTTGATGAATAGGGTATTCAAGCCAATTCTAGATGTGTTCGTGATAGTATACATAGATGACATTTTGGTGTGGCATATACAACACATGTTGACTTGCTAAACCGATACATGTGACAAGTGAAACTATGAATTTAGATGATAGCTTTACAATGTCTACAAAGCCTCTACTAGAATCCATGACTGTACCGCTGAGTAATGTGCTTCTATTAGGGAGATCTACTAATTGAGTACATGTACTTGCAGCATGAAATGCAGCGTCCCATAAGGGACGTCAGTACGAAAGAATGTACTGAATATGTAAGCCATAATACAACCATATGTAAAATGAGAGCTCAAGTGAAACCAAATACCAATATATAAGGATTAGAGACCACCTTTGCTTATACTTGTGGAATCGTGTATGTTACATTATTTTCTTTACTTTTCTTTGCATTATAATAATTATAAGACATATGATACAAATGACCAACTGATCAACGGTAGAAGAGGATGACTTATTCTAGGCATTTTAACCCCTGGGATATTGTCCTCATAATTCTACAAACTGGGATCGGCCCATACTAGGCTTTCTCCCTTGGGCTGCCACCCTCTTATACCAATTGGGATCAGCCCATGCTAGGCTTTCGCCCCTAAGCTGCCACCCTTCTATACCAATTGGGATCGACCCATGCCAGGCATTTGCCCCTGGGCTGCCACCCATAATTATGTAGATTGCTTCACTTAGATTCTTTAATCTTTGAGATTGTTGTTTTGATGTTCATAACTCTTTTGAGATTGATCTTTTGATGATCATAACTCTTTTGAGATTGCTGTTTTGGTTGTCATAATCATTGTTGAGATTTGGAACTATGGACCAGTAGTAGAAAACATATGAATATGGACTTATGTTAATAACAATGACCTGGGAATCAAATTTGACATGAATGTGTAATACTTAGGAGCTTCTATGACTTAGTAAGCATTTTGACATCTTAAATTGAAGCACATATCAAGTGAAGACATTTAACATTTAGCCAAGAGATTTGAACTCTATATGATTGCCAAATACTTACTAACTAATATCAAATACAAGGTATACGTGAACGTGGAACCAAGGGAGAACGTGGGCAGATTCAACTTTAGGACAGATACATATTCCAAGTAAGTACATATAAAATGTACAATAGAGCAAGTAGGGATCTTGTGAGGTAACATTATAGTCTAACACAAAGGGACTAATAACCAATAAAGGGAACATATGAACATGTGAAAAGATGACATATATATGGATAATTGAAGCAAGTTGGCATGATATGGGTAGATTGTATATCTAACATATAAACATATGTACCATGTGTAATCTAGGATCATTTTGATTTATATAAGGGAAACACGTGCCAAGGGTACTTTGACAATGAAACAAGTTTAAACCTTGCATGCTAATACTTGGTAGAGTAAGCACGTACATTTAGTAAAAAACTCATATTAGAGTACTCACTTTACTGCTCTAGGGAGTAGGAACTGCAACTATGGATCAGTCACTACCAATGGCCCTTAGAAAGCTTACTTTTTGTAATGCAATTGTTGGATTCATGCCAAAGAAATAGGAAATCGAATAGCCTTACATGCCTTGCTATATAATTCAATACGTATGACTTAAGCTCCTTCTCTTCAGATTACTAATCTACAATAAAATAAGTTGTAAGACTAGTGTTAGTAGCTAATCAATCAATTTGAGCTACTTGATCTCACCCAAATAGTAACCAAGCAGTAAGCATGCAATTTATCTTGCCAGTGTTTTCTTTCCTTCCCTTTCCCTTTAATCGTGTCTATATACTGTACAACCTTCGTATCAAGTCCTCCCCTAAACTCCCTGCAATATTTAAGTCCTTTAACGTCTCCATAACTTTCCCGCACATCCAATCACATCCCTTATCATAACATACATAAAACAATCCTTAAACATAATAATGTAACAAAAGCAAATATGAAAAACGGTTTTTGATCACCAAAACTTGAAGAGCTAATATTACTTTTAAAGTGCTCAAACAAGCTCATAACTGAATTTAAAGAGGACTCCCCTCCATGGCTGTCCCAACATGCACTAATCACCAGAACATCCACCCCAATATTACACCATGTAAAAGTAACAATTTCCAACTCACTAACACATACCAAGTGTCCTAATTTACTCAAGTACAAGAGGGAGAAAATTGCAGTAGCTTACCTTGTTGGACAGAACTACCACTTGCTAAGACTTGAATTCTTCAAGGTAAAGGTTGTCCTCCTTAACTTGTCTTAAATTATACCTTCCAATAGCTTGAACTCCCTAATGTTCAAGAAACCTAATGGTATTTAATGGCTGTTGTATGAAGCTAAGAGAGAGAAGAGAGAAAGCTCTAGAAATCAGATTTTTTTGTCAAAGTAAAAATGGCTGGAAAAAGCTGATATCTATCCCTTTTAAAGGGACCTGCTTTGGCCAAATTTCTCACTCATTTTGGGCCATAATTTGTCAAGTAGGTGACTCACCTACTTGGACTTTTCACTTGGGCCCTTTTGGACTTAAGAACATTGGGCCTTGGCTGTCCATTTCCCCTTATTCTTCTAATCAACTTGGGCCATATTAATTCAAGTAGGTGGTAGTGCACTTGGCCCAATAATATGGTCAAAAGATTCCTAGTAGGTGATGCACCTACTTGGTCCTTTGGGCTGGTTAACAAGTCAAAGTAGGTGATGCACCTACTTGTCACCTGCTAGCTTAGTGTAGTCAATCAAGCACCTCAATATCTTATTCCATTTCTAGACCTTAAATCCTTTAATTTAACTTAAAGTTTATATACACTATGTCAATTTAAACTTTAGACTCAAATACCACCTTACGATCTCAAGTTTAAATACTTCCATCAATGTCAACTTAATCGGGTTGCATTAAAATCTATGGGCAATTCAGTTTAAACCTATTCTATTGTCACTAGTTGCATAGAAAACCGAGTCCATAATTATACCACACGACAATTTTTAAGAGTCATATAAATAGAACTAGTACACGTAGAATACGGAGTGTTACAATGCTAATCACGTGCGGCAGGTTTTACAAATTCTTCGTGATCGTAAGTTGTATGCGAAGTTCTCTAAATGTGAGTTCTGGTTGAAATCTATGGCATTCTTAGGTCATATTGTATCCGATGAAGGAATAAGGGTTGATAACCAGAAGATAGAAGCTGTGAAAAACTAGCCAAGACCTGCAACGCCTACGAAGATCCGTAGTTTCCTTGGATTGGCAGGTTATTACAGAAGGTTTGTTGAAGGATTCTTTTCAATTGCTGCACCCTTAACAAAGCTACACACAAAGAAACCAAGTTTTAGTGGAGTGATGAATGTGAAAGAAACTTCCAAGAGCTGAGGAATTAATTAACTTCTACACCTTTATTGGTACTTCTAGAAGGAACAGAAGGGTATGCAGTGTATTTTGATGCTTCAGGAGTGGGCCTAGGATGTGTATTGATGCAGCATGGTAAAGTAATAGCTTATGGCTCAAGGCAGCTCCGGCCACATGAGAAAAATTATCCAACTCGTTATCTAGAGCTAATAGCAGTTGTATTTGCTTTGAAGATATGGCACCACTACTTGTATGGAGTTCATGTTGACATATACACTAATCACAAGAGTTTCCAATATATCTTTAACCAAAAGGACCTAAATTTGAGGCAGCGAAGATGGCTGGAGCTATTAAAAGATTTTGACATTGATATCTTGTATCATCCCAGGAAAGGAAATGTAGTAGCTGATGTGTTAAGTCGTAAAATAATGGCAAGCACTTATGGGCAGTCTGTGGAAAGACAAGGAATAACTAAAGATCTATGTCAACTAGATAGCTTGGGGGTTCGCCTTCTTGAATCTCTAGACGAAGGGGTTATTGTGCAAAATGAGGCAGAATCCTCATTAGTAGTGGAAGTGAAAGAGAAGCAGTACACTGATCCTATTCTAATAAAGCTTAAGGAGAATGTACAACAGGGTATGACAAAGACATTTGAGCTTACGCAAGAGGGAGTACTTCGATGTCAAAACAGATTGTGTATACCTAATGTAGATGAATTAAGAAACATGATTATGACGGAAGCACATCATTTGAGATATGCTGTCCATCAGGGGTCAACTAAAATGTATCATGACTTGAAAGAAGAACATTGCGGAATTTGTGGCTCAATGTCCAAATTGTCAACAAGTAAACGTAGACCACCAAAAGAACGGAGGTTATATGCAGTGTATAGAACTTCCAATTTGTAAGTGGGACATGATCAACATGGATTTTGTCACTGGTTTGCCTCTTTCATTTCGGAAGTTTGATTCTATATGGGTAATTTTTGATAGACTGACCAAATCAACGCACTTCTTACCGGTCAAGACTACTTATACAGTTGAAGAATATGTGAGGTTGTATATTAAAGAGATAGTTCGTCTACATGGAGCCAATCTCTATTATATCTGATAGGGGAGCTCAATTCACTACAAATTTCTGGAAGTCATTTCTGAAGAGTTTGGGCACACAAGTAAGTTTAAGTACAACCTTTCACCCCCAAGCAGACGGTCAGACAGAGCGTACAATTCAAACACTTGAGGATATGCTGCGAGCTTATATATTGGAATTCAAAGGTACTTTGGATGATCATTTTCCATTGATCAAGTTTGCATACAACAATAGCTACTATTCAAGTATTAAAATGACACCTTATGAAGTTTTATATGGTAGAAAATGTAGATCCCCAATTGGTTGGTTTGAAACAGGTGAAACTGCCTTATTTGGGCCAGATCTTGTTCATCAAGCTATGGAAAATGTCAAAGCGATACAATAGCGGCTAGAAACAACTCAAAGTCGACATAAATCATATGCGGATGTTAGAAAGAGAGGACTAGAATTTTCTATAGGGGATTGGGGGTTCTTGAAGGTGTCACCAATGAAAGGGGTAATAAGGTTTGGTAAAAAGGGAAAGTTCAGTCCACGCTATATAGGGCTATATAAGGTTATCCGAAGAATTGGCCAAGTTGCATATGAGTTAGAGTTACCTCAAGTGCTTTCAACCGTTCATTCGGTGTTTCATGTCTCAATGCTTCGAAAATGCGTAGGTGACCCATCTCGTATTACACCTACTGAAGATGTACAGGTTACGAGAGATCTCACTTATGAAGAAGTACCCATTGCTATTCTGGATAGACAAGTTAGGAAGTTAAGAAATAAAGAAGTAACTTCTGTAAAAGTATTATGGAGGAACCAACAAGTAGAAGAAGTTACATGGGAAGCAGAAGAAGCAATGAAATTGAAGTATCCTCATATCTTTCAGATCGATGAGAAGGATGAAGATGCGTGGTTGAGGCGTTGACAAGTATAAGTATATATGTATTATGTGATTATTAGTAGTACTAACTTAGGCTTGAACCTGTTTGGGCTGGATAGCCATGCTAACAATCGAGGACGAATGCTTTAAAAGGGGAATGATGTAACAGCCCGTATTACGCATATGCTTGTTATATTCTTGTGATACTTGACATAGCCTTATAGTATAGGTGAGGGACCATGATTCTTATATGATTAGTGTTGGTTTAAACTATCTCGGAAGGTGATGTGATGCCTTGCATGTTTCAGCATGTGTACTACAAGTTAACTCCAATAGGAGTATTTAAGAGACAATAAGGTAGTAATTGAGCTTAAAGTTGAAAGTTAAGGGCTAAGTTAAAGCAAAAGAGATTAATATTTAGAAAATGGAATAAAATAAGTGAGCTGCTTGCTTGACTTAACTAAGCTAGCAGGTGACAAGTAGGTGCATCACCTACTTTGACTTATTGACCAGTCCAAAGGCCCAAGTAGGTGCATCTGGTACTTGAGCTATATGGATCTAGTTTAAAAGGTCAAGGTTTATGGATCAGATTTGGGCCTATGCTAATGGACTCACTTGAGGCCCAAACTAAGTTAAATAAAAGGAAAATGAAATTTATGCCTAGCAGCCAAATCTGTCAAGGCCCATTATTTAAGCCTAAGTGAAAGCAAGTAGGTGCATCACCTAGTTTGACCTTTTGAGCTATTTGATGTGTACATAAGCAGGTGCATCACCTACTTGACCAATTAGTAGCTGAAAATGAAGCTTTCTAGAGGATATTCTTAAAGGTGAAAAAAGCTCAATATAAGATACATTGGCTGCTATTCTTACTCATTTTAACACACAATATTGATGATTAACTTCAGCTCTCTCTCTCTTTTCTCTTAAGGATTAAAACAACAGCCTTAAAGTTCTTCTAGGGTTTTTGAAGAAACCCTCATCTATGTAAGACAAGGTAAGTGAAAGCACTTATGGATTTAGCTTAATTCTCCCATGGATGATTAGAAAAACATGTTATTCATGCTCAAGTATAAGTATAAAGGCATAATATTTTCAGAAGCTACTGCTCACTTCCTTGGTTATTAAGATACTTTTCTCTTCTTCTTTGTTTTAAGTGTAAAGGGAAGTTGAAGTTCTTGAAGATTCCAAGTTAAAAGGGAAAGTTGCATAAATTAAGGTAAGGTGACTAGTTTTTTTGTTGTCCTCCTTATGTATGAGTGAGGAATTATGGGTGTGCTGTCATAAATGTAACATCCCGTATTCTCCGTGTACTAGTCCTATTTATATAATGCTTATAAATTGCCTTGTGGTATAGTTATGGACTCAGTTTCCTATGCAACTAGCGACAATGGAATAAGTTTAAAGTGAACTACCCATAGATGTTCATGCGACCCAATTAAGTTAACGTCGACAGAAGTATTTAAACTCGAGATGGTAATGTGGTAATTGAGCTTAAAGTTGAAAGTTAAGTGCTAAGTTAAAGAAAATGAGATTAATATTTAAAAAATGGAATAAAATAAGTGAGCTGCTTGGTTAACTTAACTAAGCTAGTAGGTGACAAGTAGGTGCATCACCTACTTTGACTAATTGACTAGTCCAAAGGACCAAGTAGGTGCATCACCTACTTGAGCTATATGGATCTAGTTAAAAAGGTCAAGGTTTATGGATCAGATTTGGGCCTATGCTAATAGACTCACTTGAGGCCCAAACTAAGTTAAATAAAATGAAAATGAAATTAAAGCCCAGCAGCTAAATCTGCCAAGGCCCAATATATTTAAGCCCAAAAGAAAGCAAGTAGGCGCATCACCTAGTTTGACCTTTTGAGTTACTTGATGTGTACATAAGCAGGTGCATCACCTACTTGACCAATTAGTGGTTGAAAATGGACCAAAAATAGAGAGGTTCTAGAGGATATTCTTGAAGGTGAAGAAAGCTCAATATAAGATATATTGGCTGCTATTCTCACTCTTAACACACAATATTGAGAATTAACTCCAGCTCTCTCTCTCTCTCTCTCTCTCTTCTCTTAAGTATTAAAACAGTAGCCTTAAAGTTCCTTCTAGGGTTCTTGAAGAAATCCTCATATCTGCAAACCAATGTAAGAGAAACACTTATGGATTTAGCTTAATTCTCCCATGGAAGACTAGAAAACATGTTATTCATACTCAATTATAAATAGAAGGCAGAAGTTCCCACAAGCTATTGCTCACTTTCGTTAATTATTAAGATACTTTTCTCTTCTTCTTTGGTTTAAGTGTGAAGGGACGTTGAAGTTCTAGAGGAATTCATGTTATAAGGAAAAGTTGTCGAAATAGAGGTAATGTGATTGCTCCATTTTCTTCATCCTCATGTATGAGTTTGAGTGAGGAATTATGGGTGTGCTGTCATAAAAGAACTCAAGGGGGGTGGTGAGTTCGATAATTGGTTGTATGACAAAGAATATTTGAGGCTGTTTTATGTGTATTGTGGTTGGTGCAGCTTGTGTAATCTTGGAAAAGGATATATAATGTATGTATTGGGCAAAGAAGGAGGGGGTGGTGATACACATTATTTTAAGGGTTGTATGGGCTCATTATCCGTCAATGTTAGCTACTGTTTTACGGGGCTCACGGTGTGATAGCTGCTAATTTTAATTTATCATGACTTATATTGTAGATTAAAAACCTAAAAGGGGAGGCTGAATCGTGATAGTTGTATTGGTCAGAGGATAAGGTACGTAAGGCTATTCGATTTCCTATTTCTTTGGCATGAATCCAACACTTGTATTACAAAGTAAGCTTTCTAAGTGTCCTTGGTAGTGATTGATTAAAGTGAGTACTCTAATATCGTCAAAGTACCCTTGCACGTATTCCCCTTATATAAATTAAAATGATCCTAGATTACATATGGTACATATGTTTATATGTTGGATATACAATCTACCCATCAACTTGCTTCAATTGTCTATTCCATCATATATGTCATCTTTTCACATGTTCATATGTTCCCTTATTGGTTATTACTCCCATTGTGTTAGACTATAATGTTACCTCACATCTTCCCTACTTGCTCTATGGTACATTTTATATGTACTTACTTGGAATATGTATCCGTCTTAAAGTTGAATCTCCCCACGTTCTCCCTTGGTTCCATATTCATGTATACCTTGTATTTAATATTAGTTAGTGAGTATTTGGCTATCATATAGAGTTCAAATCTCTTGGCTGAATATTAAATGTCTTCACTTGATATGTGCTTCAATTTGAGATGTCAAAATGCTTACTGAGTCATATAAGCTCCTAAGTATTAAACGTTCATGTCACATTTGCTTCCCATGTCATTGTTATTATCGTAAGTCCATATTCATATGTCTTCTACTACTGGTCCATAGTTCCAAATCTCAACAATGATTATGACCACCAAAAAGCTATCTCTAAAGAGTTATGATCATCAAAAGAACAATTTTCAAAGAGTTATGAACATCAAAACAACAATATAAAAGATTAAAGAATCTAAGTGAAGCAATCTGTACAATTATGGGTGGCAGCCCAGGGGCAAATGACTAGCATGGGTTGATCCCAATTGGTATAGAAGGGTGGCAGCTCAGGGGAGAAAGCCTAGCATGGGCCGATCCCAATTGGTATAAGAGAGTGGCAGCTCAAGGGAGAAAGCCTAGCATGGGCCGATCCCAGTTTGTGGAATTAAGAGGACAGCATCCCAGGGGTTAAAATGCCTAGAATGGGTCATCCTCTTCTACTGCTGATCAACTGGTCATTTGTATCATATGTCTTATAAATATTATAATGCAAAGAAAAGTAAAGAAAAGAATGTAACATACATGATTCCACAGGTATAAGCAAAGGTGGTCTCTAATCCTTATCTATTGGTATTTGGTTTCACTTGAGCTCTCATTTTACATATGGTTGTATTATGCCTTACATATTCAGTACATTCTTTCGTACTGACGTCCCTTATTGGGGACGCTGTATTTCATGTTGCAGGTACATGTACTCAACTAGTAGATCCCCCCAATAGAAGCACATGATACTCAACGGTTGTTGGTGAGCTCCAAGTTGATTCGGGGCTTTACTGAGTCTTTACTATACGTATTTCATAGTGGTACAGTCATGGATTCTGTAGAGGCTTTGTAGACATTGTAAAGCTATCATCTGAATTCATAGTTTCACTTGTCACATGTCTCGGTTCAACTAGTCAATATGTGTTGTATATGAAACTTCATTAGTAAATATATCTGCACAGTAGTAGTTTACTTTCTTATCATAGGTGACTTGTAAAACATATGTTCATATGGTACTTGTCTGCCTCACTAGGGTTGGGGTGTGACAAAAGTGGTATCAGAGCAGTTCGTCCTAGGGAGTCTACAAAGCTGTGTCTAGTAGAGTCTTACTTATGAATGTGCTGCGCGCCACATTTATAATTAGGGGGCTGCTTGGACATTTAGCAAAATTTACCCTCCTTCGTAATCCAGATCGCACGATAAAGCGAAGTTAAGAAGTCAGTTTCCACTTTCACTTGATCATGCTATTCATATTATGCTTACTATGGTTAAGGTTAACGGTAGCTAAAATGTCAACTTACAATATACAGAAAAGGATCTGAAGTTATCAAAATTTAGACTACATTGAGCTCATTTTATTTGACCGTCCCACTCCACAAGGTATGTAAAGGCTTTTATGTTATATGCATTTTAAGTTGCATTTTTACCATTTGTATCACGTTGGTTCAATTGAGAATGATATTGTATGGTTATCCATATATGAGCTGTAGCATTTCTAAACACATCTTCTTGGGAGGATGTATCCAACTCTTGGGTTCTATATTTCCTCCATATTTATATGATTTATTCTTACAGAGGACACTTGTTCTTAGTCTGTGATATACATAGAATTTTCAGCATCACACATGTTCTCGAAATTGATGATGTTGAACTAGATTTTTCTTCGGAAGAGGGCAGTGGACAATCTGATAGTGGATGTATCAGTGCAAAAGTGTTACTATAGATACCCCTAATTGACAAGGACCACATTCTCACCATATATCATCTCGAATATGTTAATATTTGGCTTTATATGGTATGTGCCAACAACCCCGAATAAGTACTAATAACATTTGTATTCTTTTCATGGTTATAAAACTTAGGGATAAGTGTGCCATTTTCAGACAATGATATATGTATGGTAGTTCCTAGTATGATCTATGTTTTGGCTATGGAGGATTAGTATGCGACTAAAGGGTAACGTTAACAAAAGGAAAAAACATTGATTGGTTAGACGTAAGTTGTGATTAGTCAGGTTGTACATAGTGGGATTAGATTACATGAAGCTACTAGTTTTGATTAAAAGGTACTTGTTAGATAGGAAGCATGAGAGAATGAAGCTTGAATTACACAGGCCGAATATGTACGTAGAGCTTCTCGTTAGAAAGAGATGGGATATGTAAAATTCTCTAAACATAGGAGTAGGGGTGATATGAGAATACTATAGAGGAGTGAGATAGGTGATTATCAAAGAGAGGTTGCTAAATGTCTTTGTTAGACAGAGACGTCATTTTATTATTGATTCAAGTCTTGATATTTGGTCCTGATAACAACAAGAAAAAAAAGAGGGAAATAGAAAGGTTACCTAGATAGAAGATACATGGACCTAGTTCATCTACATCATTAGTGCAAAAGAGAAGTAGAGCATTATTCACATGTATAGACTTCCATCAATTTGAATAGAGCTACTTTAGGGTTCATATAATATATATGCCTGCAGTAATTCTTTAGTCATAGTCCAGTTAAGGGAGAGGAAAAATTGATCATATGCTAGTTGTTATTATTTGTTATTATTTGCTATCTTGCATGGGAAAAGAGTCGGAGCACCCTCACTTGTTTATATTAAAAAAAATCTATTAGTATGGCCAGACCTATCTAATTAACCCAAAGGGGTTAACTCTAAGAGTTTATGAATCATGATATAACTCTATAGGTACCTGATACATGTTATTAGAGTTCATGTTTTATGGTGCGTTCAAGCTTCACTATTTGTGATAGCATCCAAGGAAGCTCTACTCCATTGAAGAACAAGGATGAAGCCTTTAGAAACTCCAAGGAGGCCCATAACAAGATCTCAAACCAAGGAGTTCAATGATAAGCTCAACGGGCTTCAATCGCTGATCCAAATGTGTCTTATTGGGGAAGAAGAGCTCAAGCCCAAGGGAGAGGAATTGTCTAAATGCTACAATTATTTGGTGGCCCAAATTCAAGCCCAAGATGAGGAATTTTAAGGTCCAATTTCGTGCAAATAAGGTCAAGAAGAGTCCAAGAATATGGGGTTTACCTTATTTATTTATATATAGGTTATTAATATTTTCCTTAGTCTATTTATGGTCTCCTAAGTACCATTTAATGCTTTCCTAGAAGTACTAAATTTGTTCCTAGTTAGGTTACTTTATTTCCTTTCTAGAGTAGGATTCCTTGTAATTGTCTTTCTAGGATTGGCTGACCTTTTAGCTTCTTATAAGGGGCCTTGGACGTTTTCCCCCCTTCTCCTATATATAGGAGTCCTTTTCTTTCATTAAAGACAATTTAGATTGATATTAATAATATTTGAGAGAGTTCTTTGAACCTTTGTGACTTGTTCTTTGAGAATTTATCTTTAAACCTTTACTAGTTTCATAGTTTAAGGTATAAAGTAACTTCTTCTGGTGATATCTTTGGTTTGTTTTTGGTATTCTTTAGAAGGTGATTAGTTTCTACATACTAATTATTGTCTTTAGTTACTCATAAAGCGGTCAAGATCCGAATCTATCATTTTGATTCATTTTCTCAAGTAAAGGCGTTAGATTTCTTCTATAAATATACGTTGCTACTTGGATCTTTTTAGGACTTTAGAGCATCTAATCCTTGGAAATTCGTGGATCTTTCCTTCAAATTTCCCATATCTTTAGTTCGGTTTTTTTGTTTCTTTTCTTTGTGATTCCGCATTCTAATATTCAATTCTCTATTTGTGATCTCCTTAACCTTGCTGTTGTCAAGTGGTATCAGAGCGGTTCTATCAAGATTCCGTTCTTGATAAATCTTGGGATTTCTTCTTATATTATAGCAAAAAATAAATAAATAAAAATTACAGTAGCGTGATCAAAAAAAATTTACAGTAGCATGAACAGAAAAAAAAAAGTTATAACTTGCTCTCTAAGAAATTTGATTACTTGTCCTCCAAGAAATTTGATTACTTGATACCCAAGAAAGCTTATTACTTCCAAGCAAGAAGGTAGCAAGAAGAGGGGATTTTAGATCTTTAAGAATAAGAGGAATTTTTTTTCTTTTTCTTATAATTCTAAAATAAGTTCCTTTTTATTCGTGTTTCGTTTCAACTAAATCCTACTTGTTCTAGGACTAGTTCTTTACTTTCTTTTTGTACCCCTAGATTTCATACTTCATTACTACGAACTTGATACATGTTTTGGTTTAATTATAAATCTACAAAGTATTCTCGTTTAAAGGTTATTTTGAGTGGAAAAAGGCAAGTGTGGCTGAGTTTAAAAGAGGGTAAAAACCATATTAAAAGTGTGATACTTGATCATTTATTCTTTTTTTTAGATGTCTAATTCAGGTGGTGATGAGGAAAGGGCTCGTTTAGAAGTTGTGGTCAAAGGAAGGAACGACTTCACCCTTCAAGCTATGCACCAACAATTTGAGAGATGGACCCTTCAATTTCAAGAGATGAGGGATATGATTATCGAGCAGAATGAAACCATAGCTGCAATTAGGAGGGAAAATGATGTTGTACCCCCAAATAATCTTAGACCCCAAGTTAGAAAGAGTGTACCCCATCCCTTTTGTAAATCCTGAATATGACAATGATGATTTTGATGTTGAATTTAATCGAGGGGACAAAGAGGTAGAGTAGAAGATGATAATATAAATAGTATAAAGATGAAGATGTCATCTTTCAAGGGGACAAGGGATCCATACTTTTACCTTCATTGGGAGAGACGAGTTGAAGACATCTTTGATTGCCATAACTACTCTGAGGGTAAGAAAGTTAAACTTGTTGTTGTTGAGTTTTCTGATTATGCTGCTTCTTGGTGGAAAAAGCTTGCTAGGGACAGATTGCAAGAGGATTTACCACCTATTGCTACGTGGGCAGAGATGAAGAGGGTAATGAGGAAGCGATTTATTCCATCATACTTCCAAAGGGATCTACAGTCTCGCCTTCAACACTTGAAGCAAGGCTCCGTGTCGGTGGATGAGTAATTCAAAAGCATGGATTTGGCTATGATCCAAGCTAACTGCATGGAGGAAGAAGTGGCTACAATAGCTAGATTTTTAAATGGTTTAAATACAGAAATAGCTAATGTAGTAGAGATACAACAATATATAACTTTAGATGAGTTAGTTGATTTGTCTGTAAAAGTTTAAAAACAAATTGAGAAATAGCAACAAAATAACTCATGGAGAAGTCGACCAAACACTATCTCTAAGAAGCCATGGTCAACTCAAGAGGGGAAAGCTCCTTCCAAACCTCAAGATGATAGAGGTAAAGGTAAAGTTGAGGAGGGAGGTAAAACCTTTAATCCTAAATCTTCTAAACCTTCAAGTTCTATTCAATGTCACAAATGTCATGGAAGGGGGCATATGATGCATGAATGTCCAAGTAGAAGAAACATCCTACTTAGAGAGAATGGAGAGTATGAGAGTGAAAAAAGTGAGGGGGAAGAAGAAGAGGGAGAAGGTGTAAGTGAGGAAGATGATTTGGAACTGCCTAATGATGGTATAATTGGGGTGGTTAGGAGAATTATGACTATCAATTTGGGTAGTGTTGATGAAGGGCAGAGAGAAAATTTGTTTGATACTAGGTGTGGGATAAAAGGGAAGACTTATTCTATGATTATTGATGCGGGAAGTTGTGCAAATGTGGTGAGTTCATACTTGGTGGATAAACTAGGAATTGCATGCATGAAGCGCTCTACCCCATATAGGCTCCAATGGTTGAATGATTGTGGAGAAGTAAAAGTAAACAAACAATGCATGATTTCATTCAATGTTGGTAAATATGAAGATGAAACTCTTTGTGATGTAGTTCCAATGCAAGCATGTCATGTTTTACTTGGCCGACCTTGGCAGTATGATAGGGGTACTACTCATCATGGGAGAAAGAATAGGTATAGTCTTCTGCATAATGGTAAGAAGTATACTCTTGCACCATTATCTCCTTCTCAAGTGTTTGAAGATCAAAAACGATTGAGGGAAACAATGGGAAAACAAAAGGGAGAGGTAAAAAGTGAGCTTGAGGGAAAAGAAAAAGGCGAAGAGATGGAAAAAAAGAGAGATTCCCGAGAGAAAGAGAGAGAGGGCAGCGATCTAAGTAAAGAGGTAAAAGAGGGTGTGAGTAAAAAAAAAAAATGTTTTGGTGAGAGGAAAGAGGCTAAGGAAAAGAAAAATGAGAGCCTTTATATAAAATCCAAAGAGTGTTTGAATGCTAGGAAAGAGGGGGTGCCCATAATATTACTTACTTACAAAGAAGTATTGATTAATTTTGAACAACTAACTCCTTCTTTGCCAAATAGTGTTTCTTCTCTGTTGCAGAATTTTGAAGATGTTTTTCCTGATGACACTCCAAAGGGATTGCCACCTTTGAGAGGGATTGAGCACCAAATAGACTTTGTGCCTGGGTCTCAACTTCCTAATAGGCTTGCCTATAGGAGCAATCCTGAAGAGACTAAAGAATTACAAAGGCAAGTTGAAGAATTGCTTGAAAAGGGATTTGTTCGTGAGAGTATGAGCCCATGCTCTGTTCCAGTCCTATTGGTCCCCAAAAAGGATGGAACATGGAGGATGTGTGTAGATTGTCGAGCCATCAACAAGATAACGGTAAAGTATCGCCATCCTCTCCGTCGTCTTGATGACATATTGGACCAACTATATGGTTCCAAAATCTTTTCTAAAATTGATCTAAAGAGTGGTTACCATCAGATTCCTATGAATCATGGAAATGAATGGAAAACTGCTCTTAAGACCAAATATGGACTTTATGAGTGGTTAGTTGTGCCCTTTGGCTTGACTAATGCACCAAGCACTTTTATAAGGCTAATGAATCATGTTTTTAAAGATTTCCATGGAAAATTTATTGTGGTGTATTTTGATGACATCTTGATCTTTTCTCAAAATCTGGATGAACACCTAGAGCACTTAAAACAAGTTTGTGAAGTTCTTAGAAATCAACGCTTATTTGCTAATCTCAAAAAGTGTACTTTCTGTGTGGATCGTGTGGTTTTCTTAGGTTTTGTGGTCCGTTCAAAGGGATTTGAAGTAGATGATGAGAAAATCAAGGCAATAAAAGAATGGCCTAAACCTAATAGTGTAACTGAAGTTAGGAGTTTTCATGGACTTGCTAGTTTTTATAGGAGGTTTGTGCGAGACTTTAGCACCGTTGCTGCTCCTTTAACTGAAGTTATTAAAAAAGATAAGGTTTTTACATGGGGAAAGGAACAAGAGGATGCATTTAACTTGCTAAAGGATAAATTGTGTTCCACTCCTCTTTTGCAATTGCCTGATTTTTCTAAGTCTTTTGAAGTTGAGTGTGATGCCTCTGGTAAGGGCATAGGTGCAGTTTTGATGCAAGACTCCAAGCCAATTGCCTACTTTAGTGAAAAGCTAAGTGGAGCAACATTGAACTACTCAACTTATGGTAAGGAGCTATATGTCTTGGTAAGGGCGTTAGCTACATGGCAGCACTACTTGTGGCCTCGAGAATTCGTGGTCAAGACTGATCATGAGTCATTAAAATACTTGAAGAACCAAGGTAAACTTAGTCGTAGGCATGCTAAATGGGTAGAGTTTATTGAAACTTTTCCTTATGTAATTGCTTACAAACAAGGAAAGGAGAATGTGGTTGCTGATGCACTCTCAAGAAGGGAAGCACATTGTGGATGACTAATGGGACATTTTGGTGTAAGAAGAAGGCTGATATGATGAAAAAAATTCATGCAATTGAAAAGAAGAATAAGGAGGTTGCATTGCGAAGGAATAAGGGTAGAAAATATGTTGTTTTTAAACTTGGTGACTTGGTTTGGGTGCATATGAGAAAGGAAAGATTTCCTTCCAAAAGAAAGACCAAACTAGATCCTAGAGGAAGTGGGCCATACAAAGTCCTTGAAAGGATTGGAGACAATGCTTATAAACTTGATCTTCCTGGTGAATTCCAAGTTAGTGCTACTTTTAATGTTTCTGATCTTTCCCATTTCGATGCAGATTTGAATTCGAGGACGAATTCTCTTCAAGAAGAGGGGAATGATAGCATCCAAGGAAGCTCTACTCCATTGAAAGACAAGGATGAAGCTTTAGAAACTCCAATGAGGTCCACAACAAGATCTCAAACCAAGGAGTTCAATGATAAGCTCAACGGGCTTCAATCGCTGATCCAAAGGTGTCTTATTGGGGAAGAAGAGCTCAAGCCCAAGGGAGAGGAATTGTCCAAATGCTACAATTATTTGGTGGCCCAAATTCAAGCCCAAGATGAGGAATTTTAAGGTCCAATTTCGTGCAAATAAGGTCAAGAAGAGTCCAAGAATCAGCCACAACAAGAGTTGCTTTCTGCCCAAGTTTTGAGAGAAGACTAGCCAAACTTTCCAAGATTGTCAAGATTCTTTTCCTAGTTGGGATTTACCTTATTTATTTATTTATATATAGGTTATTAATATTTTCCTTAGTCTATTTATGGTCTCCTAAGTACCATTTAATGCTTTCCTAGAAGTACTAAATTTCTTCCTAGTTAGGTTACTTTATTTCCTTTCTAGAGTAGGATTCCTTGTAATTGTCTTTCTAGGGTTTGACTGACTTTTTAGCTTCTTATAAGGGGTCTTGGACGTTTTCCCCCCTTCTCCTATATATAGGAGTCCTTTTCATTCATTAAAGACAATTTAGATTGGTATTAATAATATTTGAGATAGTTTTTTGAACCTTTGTGACTTGTTCTTTGATAATTTATCTTTAAATCTTTACTAGTTTCATAGTTTAAGTTATAAAGTAACTTCTTCTTGTGATATCTTTGGTTTCTTTTTGGTATTCTTTAGAAGGTGATTAGTTTCTACATACTAATTATTGTCTTTAGTTACTTATAAAGCGGTCAAGATCCGAATCTATCGTTATGATTCGTTTTCTCAAGTAAAGGCGTTAGATTTCTTCCATAAATCTATACGTTGTTACTTGGATCTTTTCAAGACCTTAGAACATCTAATTCTTGGAAATTCGTGGATCTTTTCTTCGAATTTTCCATATCTTTAGTTCATTTTTTTTGTTTCTTTTCTTTGTGATTCCGCATTCTAATATTCTTTATTTTCTATTTCGACCTTCAAAGGGAACCAGGTACACAAGATAGTAATGAAGGCAAAGTTGACCTCGGCCTCCTACTCTAAAAGATGAACTATTGAGGATTTTCTTTTATATCTTGACTGTAGTATTTATATTGACCTAGACGGAAGCCAAGTCCCAATAGCAGAACACCTATAAGAATTCTTAGGAGATTGAAGAGAGTAGATGGGGAAATAAATTGTATGTGTTTTGAGGTGAATAAGGAATATGAGTAGACTATCCCATCTGTGACTGAACGTTTAAGACAGTGTGTTTGCCCTTATTATGGTAGAGTGGTTCTATAGGATATCTCGTAGTTTCCAAAGATGGTTTGTTACAAATATACATGCTGCATGTTCTATAACTTATCTATTTGTATGTCATTTGCCCTTTGTGGATTACCTTCTCACAGGTTACCTAATATCATAGAATGTGCAAATGTAAGTATTATCCGCTTCAGAGTTGATGTAAAACGGATTACACCAAGGCCATTTACGAGGAGCTAGGCCCAAGACCTTCAAAGGATGCAGGGACTATTTATGAAGATGGAGGTTCTTGAGATGCTATTGACATCAAACAAGGGATTCCACGCCTTTAAAGTTGCAGCTGGACACTTTGGTGAGCCAGAGCCAATCGGCGGATCACCCAAGTCCCTAGGCGATGACCCCAACTCGCCCATTGTTCCAGAACGTGGCTAAGCTGAAGGAACACGTAGGATTACTCACCAACTGGGTCGGTACATCGCCCAATCCACTAGGCGAACCGACCCAGCTCGCCCTTTGGCATTTCGGGTCACTTTTGGGCCCTTTATTTCTAAAACTATAAATAGCTAGCTTGGGTTCATTTTAGACTCAGATTATTAGTGATGTTAAAAACTGAAAAATCATGTTTGAGTGTTAAGAGCTTGGTTAAGCTTTTGTTTCCTTTTGTTAGAAACATTGGTTGTTTGGAATATCGATTCCCTTGAGGTCATCGTAAGAGATTCGGTGCTTGACTGTGGATCAATCGATTGAGGTCTTTAGGTTTAATATACCTTTAGGTTGCTTTTGATTTCCTTTTCTTGTGTCAATCTATTTATCTTTACTTTCCGTCTTTGATTTCAGCATTAGATCGTAGTTCTTCTTGTGAGAATTACATCATTTGGTATCAGAGTCGAGTCTAGCTTTGTTCCTACGAATCTAGTTTTGGGGTTTTGTTACAAAAAAAATCTGTTCATTTTCATTTTTTGTGAATTTGCTGAAATGGGTTTCTTAGATTTGAGTCTTGTTTGAGTTTCTAAGGTTGGAATAATGTTCTCCAACCCTATTTGAGTCTTAGGCTGAGATTGGAAGGAGTTTGGAGGCTTGTTGAAGAATCCACTGTTGAAGAAGCTTGTAGAAGACAAAGTGAGTTTTAAAATTTGAAGGATTTGGTTTGGAATTGAAGGCTAAAAAGTATTGGGGATTGTTCCCTATATCTAAGAGAGCATGTATCTCAAATTTCGTGAAATTTCGAGCTAAATATCTTCGGGGTTTTATTTTGGGTCTTCATCTTGTTCTTGAAGTTTTAAAGAGTATTCCAAGCTTCAAAGGGAAGAACATTTGAAAAGAAGGGGTTTGATCCAAAAGGGGGAGAAAGAGAAAGAGTACAAGTGTTAATTAAAAGGGAAATTACAAAAGGGGCAAGTACTAAAAGACTAAAGGACAAGAGCAGGGGGGACCACCAGATTTCAAATTTCAGAGCATTGAAGGAATTGTAGAGGGTCCATTGGGCGAGCAAAAGCGTGCATCTCCTAACCAACCGGCGCCTCACCCTTTGGGCAGGTTGCTCGCCGATTTGGTCACCCATTTGAGGGAGATACTGGAATATTCGGTGGAACCAACCCTTGGTCGCCGAGTCCCATCGGTGCATCGCCGAACTACCACCCCTATCGCCAAGTTGCCTTGTCCGTTTGCAGAGTTTGGCGAGTCCATCTTTAAGTTGGCGAGCTGAACTTCAACTTAAAACAGGTCATTCGGCGATTGAAAATTCTAGTTATTCCCAATCTCAGGTTTTGAATTCTTAGTTTCTTTTCTTTTGATTCTCAAACATTTGTCAAGAATCCTAAACCGATTTTCAACTTGTAAATAAATACTCTACTTGTTGACCATTGGTTATTGAATTCAGTTCTTTGTTTGTGCCTTTTCTTTTCGTGCTTTTCTCATTTTACTTAGTAGTTAATTCTTGATTCCAGTCCGTTTGTTTAATTGAGTCGTCCGTTCTTCTTCAAACAAGAATCCATTCTGACCTAGAGTTAAAATTGGTACCTTGTGATCGTCGGAATATAACAATTGTCAACATTAGCCACGCCAATTGAGAGGCAATCAAAGGTGTGTAAACATGAGTGATTGAGAGTTCAATTTATTAACGCTAACGTTGATGTAATTCTCACAAGAAGAAATACAACAAACAGCGGAAAACAAAAAAGATAGAAGAAGAGACACAAGATAAGAAACAATTGGCAACTAGTATGTATTAAATCCAATAACCTCCAATCTAGATCCTAACAAGTACCACATCCGAATAAATAGATAGACACAAAAAGGGGAAACAAAGAGAAACCTAAGGTTATATTAAACCCATAGACCTCACCTCGTTAATCCGTCAAGAAGCAACTAACTCTTACGAAGGCCTCGAGGGAATCGATATCCCAAGCAACCCTCGTTTCTAAACAATGTTCAACAAAAGCTTACCAAGCTTTCAACACTCACATAAGGAGTTAAATTTATCAATCATCAATATTCAAAATAGTCTTAGTCTAAAATGAAAGCCTAAAGGCCTATTTATAGTATTAGGCATTATGACATAGATGGGCCCAAAAGTGACCCGAAATGGGCCAATGGGCGAGCCAAGTCGGGATCGCCTACTGGATTGGTGATGCGCCCAATGAACTCGGCGAGGCACTCTGTTCCTGCCCTTGACTAGGAAGCTGCTGGAACTTTGGGCGGTCTGGGAACCACCGCCCAATCCATTTGGCGATGCGCCAATGGTCTTCAGCTCGCCTAGCAGTTTTCCCCTTTGTAGCTCCTTGGGTAGTTGGCGATCTTGGGAACCCTCGCCAAAGGGCTTTTGGCGAGTCGCCAAAGTGTCCTGCAGCTCGCCGAATGGAGCACATTCTTCACTAGCTCCTCCTCGCTTCATTAGGCCTCCCATGCTCCAAGTTATCATCCAAGCATGGTGTTGCCCAACTGGGAGCCCCTTCAAGGTGCATATGTTCCCATGCAAGGCATGGAACTCCCTCCTTGGCATCCATACATGTCAAACAGCCTCCATCCTTGTGAACACTCCATCAAAGCATTGAAGTTCGTGAATGGATAGGCTTGATGTAATCCATTTTACATCATTCTCCCCTTCTTGAAAAGG
The DNA here is from genome assembly GCF_019186545.1 of Solanum stenotomum. Lineage (NCBI taxonomy): Eukaryota > Viridiplantae > Streptophyta > Magnoliopsida > Solanales > Solanaceae > Solanum > Solanum stenotomum. The sequence goes on from NC_064288.1 coordinate 62,147,308, forward strand.
ATTCGTCCTCGAATCTATACGTTGAAAAACCATAGGGGAAGCAAACAGTACAAAGATCCTCATGCATGAGGGTTAGCGTTAGCAATAACAATCTCATCACCATGCCAAGGATGCACAAATTTAACATATAACCAAGCATCACACATATTAACCAAGGGTTTGTAACCCATCAAAGCAATAGATACTTGGCTAAGGAAGAAACATTGAGACCCATCCAATGCACTAGATAACTTCAATAGAGTAATCATTCCCAATTCAAAAGCAGGTTCAAGTACATAAGTATTCCCCACCCAAATTGGTAAACATACCACATTCAAGTACATTGGATCAAATAACACCACGGAAGAATCATGCAAATGACAGAAGGTGTTACTACCACATTCAGCACTCTTAAGGACGGCACTGGGGTCACATGGAAAAGAATCGTATAGCATTGTCAAAGAGACTCTCATTTGCCCAATTTAAACCACTACTAACATAAGATATGTAACCCACACAAATATGAGTATCATCATATGCAAGTAGATAAAAGTGAGTCCTCGAATCCAAACCTTGTAAAACCATATAGGTCATAAGCAAGAAGCTTATCCTCAAAGCATGATGGGTAATACAAAGGTTAACATTTAAAGAGATTATTCGAGGAGACTCCAACTCAAAGAACAACCAAACATCCTCTATTGTCATGGCTATTGATAGCATCCAAGGAAGCTCTACTCCATTGAAGGACAAGGATGAAGCTTTAGAAACTCCAAGGAGGCCCATAACAAGATCTCAAACCAAGGAGTTCAATGATAAGCTCAGTGGGCTTCAATCGTTGATCCAAAGGTGTCTTATTGGGGAAGAAGAGCTCAATCTTTTGTCTCTCACTTTTCACCTTTGGAGGAGGAAATAGATGTGTTCCCCAATGATCCACAACACACTTGTACCCGCTCTGCTCATTTGGGACCCTATGCCATTGAACTAATCAGCCCCCAAACTTAGGTGACAAGAAGCCATGGGAATTATATCACACCAAACCTCCTCATAGTATTTGTCGAGTGTGAAATAGACTCTTACCCCTTCGGTAACCTTACATCCCTCCATGGTGTATGGATAGGTCCTTTGTAGTCGAGGTAGTCCCAAGTAGGCTACCACCTCTGGAGTGATGTAGTTCATATAGTACCCATCATAAAGGACAAGGTCAAGTCCCAAACCTTTGTCCTAAGAACTAGTCTTCTTGGATCGACATTGAAAAGCTTTGTGTACCCTTTTGGCACATACTTGAACCTCATCATCCCTTTCAATCCTTCCCATGTCAATGGGTGGGTATTTCCTTGGAGTGTGCGGAGCCTTTCCTCTTGAGTCCACCAACCCAATGCAAGATCTTTCAAATTACCAAGGGCATACAAGGGACACTCTGGACCTCTCAAATCATGGCGTTGGAAAATCTGCTCACATTGCCACTCCCAATAAAGATAACCTCGAGATCACGCCATCCCTTAAAGATGGGAAAATCAATTCTTTTGGTACCGCGACTCTTGACACATCCTTCATACCTACCTTGGTTCCCATATCCCGTTAAGTGTGCATTACCTCGAGAGGTATAGGATATAGTATCCTTAGACTTTAGAGTAGCACACTCTCTTCTTACCCTCGGATGACTTTGATTTGAGCTAGTGTATCCATACTGTCACACCTCACCCTAGGTTAGGCGAACAAGTACCATATGAACACATGCTTTACAAGTGACGTATGACGAGAAAGTGAACTACTATGCATATAGATTTGCTACTGAAAAGTTGCATATACAACACATGTCGACTAGCTGAACCAATACCTTTGACAGGTAAAACTATGACTACAGCTGATAGTTTTAAAATGTCTACAAAGCCTCTACCAGAATCCATGACTGTACAACTATCAAAATACGCATAGTAAAGACTCGGCAGAGCCCCGAATCAACATGGAGCTCACCAACAACCGCTGAGTATCATGTGCTTCTATGGGGGAGATCTACTAGTTGAGTACTTGTACCTGCAGCATGGAATGCAGCGTCCCCAATGAGGGACGCAGTCGAAATAATGTACTGAATATGTAAGGCATAATGCAACCATATGTAAAATGAGACCTCAAGTGAAACCAAATACAAATAGGTAAGGATTAGAGACCACCTTTGCTTATACTTTTGGAATCATGTATGTTACATCCTTTTCTTTACTTTTTTGTGCATTCTAATCTTTATAAGACATATGATACAAATGACCAGCTAATTAGTGGTAGAAGAGGATGACCCATTCTAGGCATCTAACCCCTGGGATGTTGTCCTCATAAGTCAACCAATTCGGATTGGCCCATGCTAGCTGCCACCCTTCTATATCAATTGGGATCGGCCCATGCTAGGCTTTCGCTCCTGAGATGCCACCCTTCCATACCAATTGGGACCAACCTATGGTAGGCATTTGCCCCTAGGCTGCCACCCATCATTATACAAATTGCTTCACTTAGATTGTTTAATCTTTGGGATTGTTGTTTTGATGTTGATAACTCTTTTGAGATTATTCTTTTAATGATCATAACTCTTTCGAGATTATTGTTTTGGTGGTCATAATCATTGTTGAGACTTGGAACTATGAACTACTAGTAGAAGACATGTGAATATGGACTTGCGATAATAACAATGACATGTGAAGCAAATGTGACACCAACGTAATATTTAGGAGCTTATCTGACTCAGTAAGCATTTTGACATCTTAAATTGAAGCACATATCAAGTGAAGACATTTAACATTCAACCAAGAGATTTGAACTCTATATGGTAGCCAAATACTCACTAACTAATATCAAATACAAGGTACATATGAAAGTGGAACCAATGGAGAACGTGGTCAGATTCAACTTAAGGACGGATACATATTCCAAGTAAGTACATATAAAATGTACAATAGAGCAAGTAGGGATCTTGTGAGGTAACATAATAGTCTAACACAATGGAGTAATAACCAATAAAGGGAACATATGAACATGTGACAAGATGACATATATGATGGAATAGACAATTGAAGCAAGTTGGCTTGATATGGGTAGATTTTATATCCAACATATAAACATATGTACCATGTGTAATCTAGGATCACTTTGATTTATATAAGGGGAATATGTGCCAAGGGTACTTTGGCTATGAAACACATTTAAACCTTGCATGCTAATACTCGGTAGAGTAAGCACACACATTTAGTAATAAACTCATATTAGAGTACTCACTTTAATGCTCTAGAGAGTAGGAACTGGAACTATGGATCAGTCACTACCAAGGGCACTTAGAAAGCTTACAAGTGTTGGATTCATGCCAAGAAATAGGAAATCAAATAGCCTTACATACCTTGCTGCACAACTTTGGATATTACAATGAGTTAACCGTCTTCCTTTCAGATTATTTATCTACAATGGAGTAAATAATAAAACTAGCATTAGTAGCTGATAAACAAGTTTGGGCTACTTGATCAGACCAAAACAGTAATTGGTAGTAAGTCTATAATTGATCCCATCAAGGGTGTTCTTCCCACCCATTCTCCTTTAATTTTTTTTCCTGTACTATACAACCCTTCTTATATGGTCCTCCGAAATTCCTCAGGCTTCATAACATTTGGAAATCAATATACAAAGGGATGGCAGGAAGTAAGCTCATGCAACACTCAATTAAGTGGTGTATCACTACACTTTCAATGTTCTATCCTATAACCAGTTCCCATCACTTCTCTGCACATAACCAGCCACACCCCCTTATTTTACGATACACAAAATAGTCCCTAGGAATCACAATGTGGAAATAGCAATATGACATACGGCTTCCGATCAACATCCCGTGAGTTCCAACTAACATTACATTTAAGATGCTCAAAACGAGCTCACAATCAAAATTTAAGGGGACTGCACTCCATGGCTGTCCCAACCAGCACCTCCTTCCTGAACATTTACCAAGCTCACACCATATAGAGACAACACTCCTTAGTTCATTAACACATAAATTTTTTTACAAACAATGCAAGAATGAGAGAGGGATGAAAATTTCCATAGCTTACCTTGCTGGACAGAAACCTCACTTGCTAAGACTTGGATTCTTCAAGGTTTAGGTTGTCCTCTCCCCCTTAACTTGATGTTAAATCAGATTATTCACTTGAGTTCTAACTTAAGATGGGATATGTTCTACTAACTTGTACTTTAAAAACAAAGGGTTTGCTTCAGATTTTAATGGTGAAGCTATAGACTAGAACTCTTGGAGCTTCTATGGCTTTCCTTGGGAGCAATTTTCTGGAGAATAAGCGATGAAGGAGATGTGATAAGCTTGAGTACTTTAGAGGTCCCTTTTGGACGTTTTCACTTAATAAATTGGAGAAATAATATGGTCCTTTACTTTTAAGCAAGCAAGTGCATCACCTTCTTAATTTTTGCCCCAAGTTTTTAAGTAGGTGCATCAACTACTTGCTTTTCACTTAAATGCAGTCCACTTATCTAAGTAGGTGCATCCCCTACTTGCCCCTTTTAACTTAAAATTCAGTCCACTAATTCTAAGTAGGGGCATCACCTATTTGGCCTTTTCACTTAAAATGCAGTACACTAATTCTAAGTAGGTGCATCACCTACTTGTCACCCACTAGCTTAGTTTAGTCAAGCAAGCACCTCACTTACACTGGACCACTTTGACTTTTACATCGAATGCCACCTTTTACTATCCCGAGTTCGAATTGTTTTTGAGTTCACTTAGTCATATATGTGTTGGAAGGCAAGGCGTATTGCAACTTCAAACCTATTCTATTGTCACTAGTCGCATAGGAAATCGAGTCCATAACTATGCCACAAGGCAATTTATAAGCGTCATATAGATAGAACTAGTACACGTAGAATATGTGGTGTTACACATACACGCTACTTCGACTAGGGTAAAGATTTGCACAAGAGTAAGAATATGAATCTTCACAAGCCTTAGGGACATGCTCCTCATACTTCTTATATAATAGAGTATTGTACTTCACCTTACCTTCATCCTGGGAGTGGGAAGTGTAACATGTTCCGGTATCATCATAGGAACCACCACAAGAGCCTTCTTCCTCTCTATCTTCACCATAAGAGCAGTGTTCAACATTTTTCTCATATTCTCCTCCGGAATAGTAGCTCTCATTCTCATTCGGCTCTTGATCATGGCTATCTTGATAGCCCCCATAATCTCCATTATCCTCACATCCATAGCCCTCATCATCACAACCATAATCTCCCATATCATAGTCACATGTGTCTGAGGCTATTGAGGACATGATTCCTTATAACTCCGTGTACCTACAAAGTGACAACTCACAAAAACAACAAACAATGTTAGCATTAATAAAATGAGCTCACAATGACTCGTGTTTGCACACCTTTGATTGCCTCTCAAATTGGCGCGGCTAATGTTGAAGATTGCTTATACTCAATTGATCACAAGGTCTCAATTTCTACTCTTGGCCGGAGTAGATTTTTGTTCACAGAAAAATGGATGACTCAATTAAAGCATACGGACTTGAGTCAAGAAGTTACTACAAAGTAAAACGAATAAATATCACAAAAAATAAAAGGCACTAACAAGGTAGTGAATTCAAGAACCAATAGTCAACAAGTAGGTAATTACAAGTTGAAAATCAGTTTAGGATTTGTGACAACGAACTAGAAACAAAAGAAAAGAAACTAGAATTAGGACCTGAGAAGAAAGGGTCATAGGTTGAGCTTCTGATCACCAAATGCACTATTTTCTTCGCCTAACGTGAAATTTAGCTCGCCAACTTGAATATTGACTCGCCAAACTTGCCAACTGGACAAGGCAACTTGGCGATATGGGTGGAAGTTCGGTGATGCGCCGAGTGATTCGGCGACCAGGGCTTATCTTTGCCGAAATTTCCAGTGGCACCTTCCAAAACAAGGTCAACTCAGCGACCTACCTGCCCAAAGGGCGAGGCGCCAAGTGGACTTAGGCGAGCAAAGTTGGGCTCGCCCAATGTCCCTTCGCTGCAACTTTACAGCTCCAAAATTGGACCTACTATGGTTCCCCACCTTCCTTTGTCCCTTAGTCTTTACCCTTTTAGGTAAATTCCCCCTTTACAAACACTTTTATACTTTCTTTTTCTTCCTTTTTGGAATCAAACACCTTCTTTTCAAATTCCCTTCCTTGAAGGTTTGAATGTTCTTCTAGAACTTCAAGAACAAGATGAACCTAAAAACAAAACCCTTAAAATTTTTGTCTCGGAATTTCACGACAATCTAGGTGAATGCTCTCCTTGATGAGGGGAACAACACCCAATACCTTTTAGCTCTCAATTCCAAACCGAAACTTTCAAATTTTAAAACCCATTTTCATCTTCTTCAAGCTTCTTCAAGTCTTCAATGGGGGGAACCTTCAATAAGGCACCAAACTCCTTCCAATCTCAGCCTAAGACTCAAATATAGTTGAAGAAAACTATTCCAACCTTAGAAACTCAAGCAAGACTCAGATCTAAGAAACCCATTTCTGAAATTTCTCAGAAATGTTTTGAACTTATTTTTTGTTGCAACAAACCCAAGACTAGAATCGTAGGAACGATACTAAGCTTGGCTCTGATACCAAATGATGTAATTCTCACAAGAAGAACTACAACAAACAGCGGAAAACAAGAAAGATAGAAGAAGAGACACAAGATAAGAAATAATTGGCAACTAAAGGATGTATTAAATCCAATAACCTCCAATCTAGATCCTAACAAGTACCAAATTCGGATAAATAGATAGACACAAAAAGAGGAAACGAAGAGCAACTTAAGGGTATATTAAACCCAAAGACCTCACCTCGTTAATCCGTCAAGAAGCACCTAACTTTTATGAAGACCTCGAGGGAATCGATATCCTAAGCAACCCTCGTTTCTAAACAATCTTCAACAAAAGCTTACCAAGCTTTCAACGCTAACACAAGGAGTTAAATTTATCATTCATCAATATTCAAAATAGTCTTACTCTAAAATGAAGCCCTAAAGGCCTATTTATAGTATTAGCCATTATTACATAGATGAGCCCAAAAGTAACCCGAAATGGGCCAATAGGCGAGCCAAGTCGGGCTCACCTACTGGCTCGACGATGCGCCCAATGAACTCGGCCAGGAACTCTGATCCTGCCCTTGGCTGGGAAGTTGCTGGAACTTTGGGTGGTCTAGGAACCATCGCCCAATCCACTTGGCGATGTGCCAATGGTCTTCCGCTTGCCTAGTGAGCAGGTTTCCCCTTTGTAGCTCCTTAGGCAGTTGGCGATCTTGGGAACCCTCGCCAAAGGGCTTTTGGCGAGTTGCGGAAGTGTCCTACAGCTCGCCGAATGGAGCACATTCTTCACTTGCTCCTCCTCGCTTTGTTAGGCCTCCCATGCTATAAGCTATCATCCAAACATGGTGTTGCCCAACTGAAACTCCCTCCTTGGCATCCATACATGCCAAACAACCTCCATCCTTGTGAACACTCCATCAAATCATTGAAGTTCGTGAATTGATAGGGTTGATGTAATCCATTTTACATCAAACATTGTTTGCTGTTTGTTTTTGTGAGTTGTTTTAATGTCAGGTACAATGGAGGCAGGAGGAGATACTCAAGCACCCGTTGGAGAAATTAGTTTGGCAACTTTGCTGGAAGTGTTGAACATTGTGAGAGGTGATATAGCACGAATGGACGGTAGGATTGCTACGGTGGAAGGGTGAGTCAATTCCAATGACTCTACACCACAAGCAACTTTTCGTGCTTCTACCAGTGGGCACGAACACACTCACTCTCCCCCTCTCACACCCGGAACCCTCCACCAAACCTTGAACCCAACATTTGTGCAATTGGGTTCAAATAGCCAAAGTACCCATCGACCATTCCATTTTCCGATTAGTCAAGAACCTCCACTAAATCAAAGCCATCCTTACTGAACACCATCTACCCAAAATATTCTCTACCAAAGACCACAACCACTACCCAATCCCGTGAATGAGGTGAGGAATGATGAAGATCAAGGAGGTTATGAGGGTGAAGGTGAAGAAGCCACATGGAATGAGTCACCAATGATTCGACCAAGAGGTCAATTATTGCAAGGTGGACCAAGAGGTAGATTGAGTCCAATGCCATTTGATAGGAGACAACATGGGAACCACCCTCAAAGTGGAAATCAATGGGAAGCCAATGTCCATCCTGAAGTCTGCCAAGATGCTACAGAAGAACATGGTAACCGCTATTAAAGGGGTTATCACTATAATGACCAAGGTGGCCATGGAGGCTGAGATGTTGGCATCAATTCTATCAAAACGACTCTTCCAACATTCAAAGGGGAATGCAATCCCGATACTTACTTAGAATGGGAGTCGCAATGTGACCGAATTTTCAATGTTAATGAAATGGCGGAGGTCAAAAGTAGTTACTATGCTATCGCCCAATTCGAGGGGTATGCTGTCACATGGTGGGAATACATGAAGAGGTATCATTTATGTAACAACCCGTATTATGCATATGCTTATTCTATTCTTGTGATACTTGACATAGCCTTATAGTATAGGTGAGGGACCATGTTTCTTATATGATTAGCATTGGTTTAAACTAGCTCGGAAGGTGATGTAATGCCTTGCACGTTGCAGCATGTGTACTGCAAGTTATAACTCCAACGAAGTAGTTAAACTCGAGACGGAAAGGTGGTAATTGAGCTTAAAGTTGAAAGTTAAGTGCTAAGTTAAAGAAAAAGAGATTAATAATTAGAGAATGGAATAAAATAGGTGAGCTGCTTGCTCAACTTAACTAAGCTAGTAGGTGACAAGTAGGTGCATCACCTACTTTGACTTATTGACCAGTCCAAAGAACCAAGTAGATGCATCACCAACTTGAGCTATATGGATCTAGTTAAAAAGTCCAAGGTTTATGGATCAGATTTGGGCCTATGCTAATGGACTAACTTGAGGCCCAAACTATGTTAAATAAAACAAAATGAAACTAAAGCCCAACAGCCAAATCTGCCAAGGCCCAATACATTTAAGCGCAAGTGAAAGCTAGTAGGTGCATCACCTAGTTTGACCTTTTGAGCTGCTTGATATACATAAGCAGGTGCATCACCTACTTGACCAGTTAGTGGCTGAAAATGAAGCTTTCTAGTGGATATTATTAAAGGTAAAAAAAGCTCAATATAAAGATATATTGGTTGCTATTCTCACTCATTTTAACACACATTATTGAGGATTAGCTCCAGCTCTTTCTCTCTCTTTCCCTTAAGGGTTAAACATCAGCCTTAAAGTTCTTCTAGGGTTCTTGAAGAAACCATCATCTCTGCAAGTCAAGGTAAGTGAAAACACTTATGGATTTAACTTAATTCTCCCATGGATGATTAGGAAAACATGTTATTCTTGCTCAAGTATAGGTATAAAGGCATAATATTTTTCAGAAGCTACTGCTCACTCCCTTGGATATTAAGATACTTTTCTCTTCTTCTTTGGTTTAAGTGTGAAGGGAAGTTGAAGTTCTAGAGGAATTCAAGTTATAAGGAGAAGTTGCAGAAATAGAGGTAAGGTGACTGCTCCATTTTCTTCCTCCTCATGTATGAGTTTGAGTGAGGAATTATGGGTGTGCTGTCATAAAGAACTCAAGGGGGAGGTGAGTTCAATAATTGGTTGTATGATAAAGAATACTTGAGGCTGTTTTATGTGTATTGTTGTTGGTGCAGTTTGGGTAATCTTGGAAAATGATATATAATGTATGTATTGGGCAGAGAAGGAGGGTGTGGTGATACACATTGTTTTAAGTGCTGTATGAGCTCATTATCCGTCAAAGTTAGCTACTCTTTTACGAGGATCACGGTGTGATAGCTGCTAATTTAAATTTATCATAACTTATATTGTAGATAAAAACCTGAAAGGGGAGGCTGAATCATGATAGTCGTATTGATCAGAAGATAAGGTATGTAAGGTTATTCGATTCAATATTCTTCGGCATGAAATCTGATACTTGAGGTTAATATCAATAAGTGAATTTCCGAAGTTCTATTCCTAGTGAAGGAAACATAGTGGCAACGTATGATCTCCAAATAGCTAACAATATTTTCCCCCTCTCCTTAGTGTATAGAATTACTTCATTATATGTTTTGTACTCTATACTTGCCTTACATATTCAGTACATTTTCTCGTACAGACGTCCCTCGCGGGGGACGCTTTATTTCATGCTACAGGCACATGTACTTCATCTAGTAGACCTCCTCGATAGGGGAACATAACACTCAACTACTTTTGGTGAGCTCCAGATTGATTCAAAGCTTTACTGAGTCTTTGGTAGATTCATTTTTGGTATTGTATCGTAGTTAAGAGTAAGGCAGGGTCTTTCCCGACCTACTCTTAGGTTTTCTATCTTTTAGAGGCTTTGTAGACTTATGTTTATGGTTCAGTTGTGTCATAACAAGTTGTGGCCTCAACAACCAAATGTTGTATATAAGTTTTGGGTCTACTTATGTTAGTTTGTATCGCTGCATACTATGTGAACTTATCACAAGATTGTCATAGTTATCTGCATAGTAAGCACAGGTTACATGTTGGTTCTCTCAGGCATAGAGGCCATCGGGTGCCTGTCCGTCTTAATGGGATTTGGGACATGACACGCCCATTGTTCCGAAACATGGCTAAGCTGAAGGACCACGCAGGATTACTCACCAACTGTGTCGGCACATCGCCCAATCCACTAGGCGACCCGACCCAGCTCGCCCTTTGGCATTTCGGGTCACTTTTGGGCCCTTTATTTCTAAAACTATAAATAGCTAGCTTGGGTTCATTTTAGACTCAGATTATTATTGATGTTAAAAACTGAAAACTCATGTTTGAGTGTTGAGAGCTCGGTTAAGCTTTTGTTGCCTTTTGTTAGAAACGTTGGTTGCTTGGGATATCGATTCCCTTGAGGTCATTGTAAGAGATTCGGTGCTTGATTGTGGATCAATCGATTGAGGTCTTTAGGTTTAATATACCTTTAGGTTGCTTTAGATTTCATTTTCTTGTGTCAATCTATTTATCTTTACTTTCCGTCTTTGATTTCCGCATTAGATCGTAGTTCTTCTTGTGAGAATTACATCAATAGCACCCTTGTTTATTGTTATATGTTTTCATAGGACCTTTTCCTTACATGCTATTTATTGCACTGGTTACTTTCCACATGTCACTTGTCCATATTGTGTGGGTACTGCATGCTAATTGATCATATGCTATAAGCAAAATTAGTGCTCGTGGGTTATATGACTCACATATCACTTGTTTACATGTCATATGCATCATAAACCATTTCTATGTATATTACATGCCTCGTAGCCTACTTGCTTAAACATTACAGGCCTTACAACTTTCTAGCCATGTGTCATGTGTTCACTTGCTCATATTTCATAAGTGTACTTACTGGCATGTTAGGTCAATAATCCATGCTATATTATATATTTTGTAGCTTTAGTACTAATGCATCATGTGCTCATCTAGTCCATTTCCTACATTCCTTATAGTTCATTCGCTCACACGCTACCCTATGAACCATATGCGTGCGTACACCATATATTTCTATAGCTTAAAGCCCGTATATTATGCGCTCCCTTTTGTGCTAATCTTCCTATGTGTCATACCCACTGTGACTTATTTATTTGTACATTATGCCTCTCTGTGATTATTGACTTGAGTTTTGAACAATTTGGGAAAACATTTCCTTGTATCATTATGTTGTGAAGATTTTGACCAGAAAAGTTTGGGCATATATGTAAATTTTAGCACAACTATAGATAAATAACTTAGAATAATGCCTTATTCGAAGGTGCGGCATAAAACTTTAGAGTTTATATTAACAACTATGCGTTCTTATAAGTCTCACCTCTGAAAAGCGTCATGAGATAAAAGAGAAGGGAAAGTAAAGCCCCGATAAGTTAGGTCTATGATTTTGTGTTCGTTCCATATACGAAAATTTGGGAGATACCATAGTTATTCTTGATTGTTAAGGCCCGGAAGCTAAGCTCAAAAGGTCTATTATGGAAGGAATATAATATAACATAAGATACTTGGGAATAGAAAATGGTAGAGATACTAAATTCCCCTCCTCATTCTAAGCATCAACATAAGGATCTGAGATCATGTGGTCCCCTTATATGATCATAAATCCTACTAGCAGTTGGTCAAGTAGGTGATGCACCTGCTTACGTACATCAAGAAGATCAAAATGTCAAACTAGGTGATGCACCTACTAGCTTTCACTTGGGCTTAAATATATATTGGGCTTTGGCAAATTTGGCTGCTGGGCTTTAATTTTATTTTCCTTTTATTTAACGTAGTTTGGGCCTTAAGTGAGTCCATTAGCATAGGCCCAAATCTGATCCATAAACCTTGGCCTTTTTAACTAGATCCATATAGCTCAAGTAGGTGATACACCTACTTGGTCCTTTGGACTGGTCAATAAGTCAAAGTAGGTGATGCACCTGTTTGTCACCTACTAGCTTAGTTAAGTTTTAAGCAAACAGCTCACTTATTTTATTCCATTTTCTAAATATTAAACCCTTTTGCTTTAACTTAGCACTTAACTTTCAACTTTAAGCTCAATTACCACCTTACTGTCTTGAGTTTAAATAGTCCCATTGGAGTTAACTTGCAGTACACATGCTGAAATGTGCAAGGCATCACATCACCTTCCGAGCTAGTTTAAACCAACGTTAATCATATAAGAAACATGGTCCCTCACCTATACTATAAGGCTATGTCAAGTGTCACAAGAATAAAATAATCATATGCATAATACGGGATGTTACATCCTTCCTCCCTTAAAACATTCGTCCTCAAATGTTAGCATAGTTATCCAGCCCAAACAAGTTCAAGCCTAAATTAGTACTACTATTAATCACATTGAACATATAGACTTATACTTACTTGTTAACGCCTCAACTCAACATTTTCATCTTCCTCATCGGTCTGGAAGTGATTAGGATACTTTAATTTCATTGCGCCTTCCGCTTCCCATGTAATTTCTTCTACTTGTTGGTTCCTCCATAACACTTTCACAGAAGCTACTTCTTTATTTCTTAACCTCCTAATTTGTCGATCCAGAATAGCAATGTGTACTTTTTCATAAGTGAGATCCCTCGTAACTTGTACATCTTCTGTAGGAGAAATATGAGATGGGTCACCTACGCATTTTAGAATCATTGAGACATGAAACACCGGATGAACGGTTGAAAGTTCTTGAGTTAGCTCTAACTCATACGCAACTGTAACACCCCATATTCTATGTGTACTAGTTCTATTTATGTGACGCTTAGAAATTGCCGTGTGGTATAATTATGGACTTGGTTTTCTATGCAACTAGTAACAATAGAATAGGTTTAAAGTGAACTGCCCATAGATTTTGATGCGACCCGATAAAGTTGACGTCGATGGAAGTATTTAAACTTGAGATCATAAGGTGGTATTTGAGTCTAAAGTTTAAATTGACATAGTGTATATAAGTTTTAAGTTAAACCCGATAAGTGGTGCATCACCTACTTTGACTATTGACAAGCCCAAAGGACCAAGTAGGTGCATCACCTACTTTGACTTATTGTCTAGCCCAAAGGACCAAGTAGGTGCATCACCTACTAGGACTCTTTTGACCATGTTATTGGGCCAAGTACACTACCACCTACTTGAATTAATCTGGCCCAAGTTGATTAGAAGAATAAGGGGAAATGGACAGCCAAGGCCCAATGTTCTCAAGTCCAAAAAGGCCCAAGTGAAAAGTCCAAGTAGGTGAGTCACCTACTTGACAAATTACGGCACAAAATGAGTGAGAAAGTTGGCCAAAGCAGATACCTTTAAAAGGGATAGATATCAGCTTTTTCCAGACAATTTTACTTTGACAAAAAAATCTGATTTCCAGAGCTTTCTCTCTTCTCTCTACAACATCCATTAAATACCATTAGGGTTCTTGAACATTAGGGAGTTCAAGCTATTAGAAGGCATAATTTAAGACAAGTTAAAAAGGACAACTTTTACCTTGAAGAATCCAAGTCTTAGCAAGTGGTAGTTCTGTCCAGCTAGGTAAGCTACTGCAATTTTCTCCCTCTTGTGCTTGAGTAAATTAGGACACTTGATATGTGTTAGTGAGTTGGAAATTGTTACTTTTCCATGGTGTAATATTGGGGTGGGTGTTCTGGTGATTAGTGATAGCATCCAAGGAAGCTTTACTCCATTGAAGGACAAGGATGAAGCTTTAGAAACTCCAAGGAGGCCCATAACAAGATCTCAAACCAAGGAGTTCAATGATAAGCTCAATGGGCTTCAATCGCTGATCCAAAGGTGTCTTATTGGAGAAGAAGAGCTCAATTCCAAAGGAGAGGAATTGTCCAAATGCTACAATTATTTGGTGGCCCAAATTCAAGCCCAAGATGAGGAATTTTAAGGGCAATTTTCGTGCAAATAAGGTCAAGAAGAGTCCAAGAATCAGCCACAACAAGAGTTGCTTTCTGCCCAAGTTTTGAGAGAAGACTAGTCAAACTTTCCAAGATTGTCAATATTCTTTTCCTAGTTGGGATTTACCTTATTTATTTATTTATTTATATATAGGTTATTAATATTTTCCTTAGTCTATTTATAGTCTCCTAAGTACCATTTAATGTTTTCCTAGAAGTACTAAATTTGTTCCTAGTTAGGTTACTTTATTTCTTTTCTAGAGTAGGATTCCTTGTAATTGTCTTTCTAGGGTCCTTGGACGTTTTTTTCCCCTTCTCCTAT
>NC_064288.1:62165933-62170628 GCF_019186545.1 Solanum stenotomum
TACATGGCAGCACTACTTGTGGCCTCGAGAATTTGTGGTCAAGACTGATCATGAGTCATTAAATTACTTGAAGAGCCAAGGTAAACTTAGTCGTAGGCATGCTAAATGGGTAGAGTTTATTGAAACTTTTCCTTATGTAATTGCTTACAAACAAGGAAAGGAGAATGTGGTTGCTGATGCACTCTCAAGAAGGTATGTTTTGATCTCTACTCTTACTTCAAAGCTATTGGGTTTTGACCAAATCAAGTTCCTCTATGCTAATGATTCTGATTTTGGTGAGATTTTTGTTGAATGTAAGTTAGGTCCTTTTGAGAAATTTAATCTTCAAGATGAATTTCTATTCAAGGAAAATAAATTATGTGTTCCTAACTGCTCGTTGCGTGAACTATTTGTTAGGGAAGCACATTGTGGAGGGCTAATGGGACATTTTGGTGTACCCAAAACACTGTAAATACTTTCTGAACATTTTTATTGGCCTAGCATGAGAAAGGATGTTGAAAAAGTATTGTCTTGAATGTAAACAGGCTAAGTCTAGAACATTGCTGCATGGTCTTTATAGTCCTTTACCTGTTTCTAATTGCCCTTGGATTGATATTTCTATGGATTTCATATTGGGGCTGCCAAGGACAAAGTATGGTAAGGATAGTATATTTGTGGTAGTAGATAGATTTTCTAAAATGGCTCGTTTTATCCCATGTAAAAAGACTAATGATGCATCTCGTGTGACTGACTTGTTTGTAAAGGAAGTGGTTAAATTGCATGGAATACCTAGAAGAACTATTGTTAGTGATAGGGATGCCAAGTTCTTAAGTCACTTTTGGAGAATTCTTTGGGGAAAGTTGGGAACTAAATTGCTATTTTCTACATCTTGTCACCCACAAACGGACAGGCAAACGGAAGTGGTTAATAGAACTTTAGGGAACATGTTGAGGGCTGTTTTGAAAGGAAAGTTAACTTCTTGGGAAGATTACTTACCTATTGTAGAATTTGCTTATAATAGGACATTCCATTCTTCTACTCCTTTTGAAGTTGTATATGGATTCAACCCCCTTACCCCCCTTGATTTATTGCCTTTGCCTACTAATGATTTTGCTAATCTTGATGGTAAGATGAAGGCTGATATGATGAAGAAAATTCATGAACAAACAAGGCTTGCAATTGAAAAGAAGAACAAGGAAGTTGCATTGCGAAGGAATAAGGGCAGAAAATATGTTGTTTTTAAACCTGGTGACTTGGTTTGGGTGCATATGAGAAAGGAAAGATTTCCTTCCAAAAGAAAGACCAAACTAGATCCTAGAGGAAGTGGGCCATACAAAGTCCTTGAAAGGATTGGAGACAATGCTTATAAACTTGATCTTCCTGGTGAGTTCCAAGTTAGTGCTACTTTTAATGTTTCTGATCTTTCCCATTTTGATGCAGATTTGAATTCGAGGACGAATTCTCTTCAAGAAGAGGGGAATGATAGCATCCAAGGAAGCTCTACTCCATTGAAGGACAAGGATGAAGCTTTAGAAACTCCAAGGAGGCCCATAACAAGATCTCAAACCAAGGAGTTCAATGATAAGCTCAATGGGCTTCAATCGCTGATCCAAAGGTGTCTTATTGGGGAAGAAGAGCTCAAGCCCAAGGGAGAGGAATTGTCCAAATGCTACAATTATTTGGTGGCCCAAATTCAAGCCCAAGATGAGGAATTTTAAGGGCCATTTTCGTGCAAATAAGGTCAAGAAGAGTCCAAGAATCAGCCACAACAAGAGTTGCTTTCTGCCCAAGTTTTGAGAGAAGACTAGTCAAACTTTCCAAGATTGTCAAGATTCTTTTCCTAGTTGGGATTTACCTTATTTATTTATTTATTTATATATAGGTTATTAATATTTTCCTTAGTCTATTTATGGTCTATTAAGTACCATTTAATGCTTTCCTAGAAGTACTAAATTTGTTCCTAGTTAGGTTACTTCATTTCCTTTCTAGAGTAGGATTCCTTGTAATTGTCTTTCTAGGGTCCTTGGACTTTTTTTTCCCCTTCTCCTATATATAGGAGTCCTTTTCATTCATTAAAGACAATTTACATTGATATTAATAATATTTGAGAGAGTTCTTTGAACCTTTGTGACTTGTTCTTTGAGAATTTATCTTTAAACCTTTACTATTCATAGTTTAAGGTATAAAGTAACTTCTTCTTGTGATATCTTTGGTTTCTTTTTGGTATTCTTTAGAAGGTGATTAGTTTCTACATACTAATTATTGTCTTTAGTTACTCATAAGGAGGTCAAGATCCGAATCTATCGTTTTGATTCGTTTTCTCAAGTAAAGGCGTTAGATTTCTTCCATAAATCTATACGTTGTTACTTGGATCTTTTCAAGGCCTTAGGACATCTAATCCTTGGAAATTCGTGGATCTTTCCTTCGAATTTCCCATATCTTTAGTTAGTTTTTTTTGTTTATTTTCTTTGTGCTTCCGCATTCTAATATTCAATTCTCTATTTGTGATCTCCCTTAACCTTGCTGTTATCAATTAGTGCATGTTGGGACAGTCATGGAGGGCAGTCCTCTTTAAAAGTAATGTTAGCTATTCAAGTGTTGGTGATCAGAAACCATGATTCATATTGCTTCTATTACATTATTATGTTTAAGGATTGTTTAAAGTACGTTATGATAAGGGATGTAATTTGATGTGCGGGAAAGTTATGGAGACATTAAAGGACTTAAATATTGCAGGGAGTTTTGGGGAGGACTTGATACGAAGGTTGTACAGTATATATTCGCGATTAAAGGGAAAGGGAAGGAAAGAAAACACCGGCCAGATAAATTGCATGCTTACTGCTTGGTTACTATTTGGGTGAGATCAAGTAGCTCAAATTGATTGTTTAGCTACTAACACTAGTCTTACAACTTATTTTATTGTAGATTAGTAATCTGAAGAGAAGGAGCTTAAGTCATACATATTGAATTGTACAGCAAGGTATGTAAGGCTATTCGATTTCCTATTTCTTTGGCATGAATCCAACAATTGCATTACAAAAAGTAAGCTTTCTAAGTGCCCTTGGTAGTGACTGATCCATAGTTACAGTTGCTACTCCCTAGAGCAGTAAAGTGAGTACTCTAATATGAGTTTGTAACTAATTGTATGTGCTTTCTCTACCAAGTATTAGCCTGCAAGGTTTAAACTTATTTCATCGTCAAAGTAACCTTGGCACGTATTTCCCTTATATAAATCAAAATGATCCTACATTACACATGGTACATATCTTTATATGTTGGATATACAATCTTCCCATATCATGCCAACTTGCTTCAATTATCCATATATATGTCTTCTTTTCACATGTTCATATGTTACCTCACAAGATCCCTACTTTCTCTATTGTCCATTTTATATGTACTTACTTGGAATATATATCCGTCCTAAAGTGGAATTTGCCCACGTTCTTCCTTGGTTCCACGTTCACGTATACCTTGTATTTGATATTAGTTAGTGAGTATTTGGTTATCATATAGAGTTCAAATCTCTTGGCTGAATGTTAAATGTATTCACTTGATATGTGGTTCAATTTGAGATGTAAAAATGCTTACTAAGTCATATAAGGTCCTAAGTATTACACATTCATGTCACATTTTCTTCCCAGGTCATTGTTATTATCGTAAGTCCATATTTATATGTCTTCTACTACTGGTCCATAGTTCAAAATCTTAACAATGATTATGACCACTAAAACAACAATCTCAAAAGAGTTATGATAAAAAAAAGATCAATCTAAAAAGAGTTATGAACATCAAAACAACAATCTCAAAGATTAAAAAATCTAAGTGAAGCAATCTGTAAAATTATGGGTGGTAGCCCAGGGGAAAATGCCTAGCATGGGTCGATCCCAATTGGTATAGAAGGGTGGCATCTCAGGGGCAAAAACCTAGCATGGACTGATCCCAATTGGTATAAGAGGGTGGCAACTCAGGGGCAAAAACCTAGCATGGGCCGATCCTAATTTGTGGAATTATGAGGACAGCATCCCAGGGGTTAAAATGCCTAGCATGGGTCATCCTCTTCTACCGATGATCAGCTGGTCATTTGTATCATATGTCTTATAAATATTATAATGCAAAGAAAAGTAAAGAAAATAATGTAACATACACGATTCCACAAGTATAAGCAAATGTGGTCTCTAATCCTTTATATATTGGTATTTGGCTTCACTTGAGCTCTCATTTTACATATGGTTGTATTATGCCTTACATATTCAGTACATTCTTTCTTACTGACGTCCCTTATTGGGGACGTGCATTTCATGTTGCAGGTACATGACTAAACAGTAGATCTCCCCAATAGAAGCACATGATACTCAACGGTTGTTGGTTAGCTCCAGGTTGATTCAAGGATTTGCCGAGTCTTTACTACGCGTATTTCATAGTGGTCCAGTCATGAATTCCAGTAGAGGCTTTGTAGACATTGTAAAGCTATCATCTGAATTCATAGTTTCACTTGTCACATGTATCGGTTCAGCTAGTCAACATGTGTTGTATATGAAACTTCTCATTAGTAAATATATTTGCATAGTAGTAGTTTACTTTCTCATCATAGGTGACTTGTAAAGCATGTGTTCATATGGTACTTGTCCGCCTCACCTAGGGTTGGGGTGTGACATCAACTTGTTCAATTCTTCGGATAATCTTATATGGCCCTATGTAGCGTGGACTCAACTT
>NC_064288.1:62170645-62210858 GCF_019186545.1 Solanum stenotomum
TTTGTGATCGTGATACGTTGGCTGACCTTGTTGAGCTAGAAATGGTGGATTTTGATGTTATAATGGGTATGGATTGGTTAGCTTCTTGTTATGCCACGGTAGATTGCCGAACGAAGACGCTGCATTTCCATTTTCCAAAAGAGGCCGTTCTTGAATGGAAAGGTAATATTGGGACATCAAGAGGTAAATTTATTTCCTATTTTAAGGCAAAGAAGATGATGTCCAAAGGATACACATGTCATTTAGTGAGAGTGAGAAATATAGATGCGGAGCCACCAACTCTTCAATCCATTCCAGTGGTAAATGAATTTCCCGATGTATTTCCTGAAGATCTTCCGGGTTTGCCTCCAGAACGAGAAATAGAGTTTGGTATTGATGTGATTCCAGATACTCAACCTATATCCATCCCTCCATATAGAATGACCCCGGAAGAATTACGGGAGTTGAAGGAGCAATTAAAAGACTTATTAGAAAAAGGATTCATAAGTCCTAGTATTTCCCCATGGGGAGCACCCGTTTTATTTGTACGCAAGAAAGATGGCTCGTTAAGAATGTGTATTGATTACCGGTAGTTGAATAAGGTAACGATTAAGAACAAATATCCCCTCCCTAGAATTGATGATTTGTTTGATCAGTTACAAGGTGCTAGGTGTTTTTCAAAAATTGACCTAAGGTCGGGTTATCACCAAGTGAGGGTCAAAGACGAAGATATGCCCAAGACAGCTTTCCGAACACGATATGGTCATTTTGAGTTTGTAGTCATGTCATTCGGGCTAACGAATGCACCAGCAATGTTTATAGATTTGATGAATAGGGTGTTCAAGCAATTTTTAGATGTGTTCGTGATAGTATTCATAGATGACATTTTGGTGTATTCAAGATCGGAAGAGGAGCATGCTAATCACCTGCGACAGGTGTTACAAATTCTTCGTGATCGTAAGTTGTATGCAAAGTTCTCTAAATGTGAGTTCTGGTTAAAATCAGTGGCGTTCCTAGGTCCTGTTGTATCCGATGAAGGAATAAGGGTTGATAATCAGAAGATAGAAGCGGTGAAAAACTGGCCAAGACCTACAACGCCTACGGAGATCCGTAGTTTCCTTGGATTGGCAGGTTATTACAGAAGGTTCGTTGAAGGATTTTCTCCCATTGCTGCACCCTTAACAAAGCTAACACCCAAAGAAACCAAGTTTCAGTGGAGTGATGAATGTGAAAGAAGCTTCCAAGAGCTGAGGAATAAATTAACTTCTACACCGGTATTGGTACTTCCAGAAGGAACAAAAGGGTATGCAGTCTATTGTGATGCTTCGGGGGTGGGCCTAGGATGTTTTTTGATGCAGCATGTTAAGGTAATAGCCTACGGCTCAAGGAAGCTACGGCCACATGAGAAAAACTATCCAACTCATGATCTAGAACTAGCAGCAGTTGTATTTGCTTTGAAGATATGGCGCCACTACTTGTATGGAGTTCATGTTGACATATACACTGATCACAAGAGTTTGCAATATATCTTTAAGCAAAAGGACCTAAATCTGAGGCAGCGAAGATGGCTGGAGCTATTAAAAGATTATGACATTGATATCTTGTATCATCCCGGGAAAGCAAATATAGTAGCTGATGCGTTAAGTCGTAAAATAATGGCAAGCACCTATGGGCTGTGGAAAGACAAGGAATAACTAAGGATCTATGTCAACTAGCTAGCTTGGGGGTTCGGCTTCTTGAATCGCCTGACAAAGGGGTTATTGTGCAAAATGCGGCAGAATCCTCATTAGTAGTAGAAGTGAAAGAGAAGCAGTACATGGATCCTATTCTATTAAAACTTAAGGAGAATGTACAACAGGGTATGACAAAGGCATTTGAGCTTACGCAAGAGGGAGTACTTCGATGTCAAAACAGATTGTGTGTACCTAATGTAGATGAATTAAGAAAGAGGATTATGATGGAAGCGCATCATTCGAGATATTCTGTCCATCCGTGGTCAACTAAAATGTGTCATGACTTAAAAGAAATGTATTAGTGGGGGGACATGAAGAAGAACATTGCGGAATTCGTGGCTCAATGTCCATATTGTCAACAAGTAAAAGTAGAGCACCAAAAGCCCGGAGGTTATATGCAGTGTATAGAACTTCCAATTTGGAAGTGGGATATGATCAATATGGATTTTGTCACTGGTTTGCCTTGTTCATTTCGGAAGTTTGATTCTATATGGGTAATTATTGATAGACTGACCAAATCAGCGCACTTCTTGCCGGTCAAGACTACTTATACAGTTGAGGAATATGCGAGGTTGTATATTAAAGAGATATTTCGTCTACATGGAGTGCCAATCTCTATTATATCTGATAGGGGAGCTCAATTCACTGCAAATTTTTGGAAGTCATTTCAGAAGAGTTTAGGAACACAAGTGAATTTAAGTACAGCCTTTCACCCTCAAACAGATGGTCAGGCGGAGCGTACAATTCAAACACTCGAAGATATGCTGCGAGCTTGTATATTGGTCGAGTTTGCATACAACAATAGCTACCATTCAAGTATTAAAATGGCACCTTATGAAGCTTTATATGGAAGAAAATGTAGATCCCCAATTGGCTGGTTCGAAAAAGGTGAAACTGCCTTATTTGGGCCAGATCTTGTTCATCAAGCTATGGAAAAAGTCAAAGTGATACGGCAGCGGATAGAAACAGCTCAAAGTCGACATAAATCATATGCGGATGTTAGAAGGAGAGGACTAGAACTTTCTATAGGGGATTGGGTGTTCTTGAAGGTGTCACCAATGAAAGGGGTAATGAGGTTTGGTAAAAAAGGAAAATTGAGTCCACGCTATATAGGGCCATATAAGATTATTCGAAGAGTTGGCCAAGTAGCCTATGAGTTAGAGCTACCACAAGAGCTTTCATCAGTTCATCCGGTGTTTCATCTCTCGATGCTTCGGAAATGCATAGGTGACCCATCTCATATTACTCCTAGTGAAGATGTACAGGTTATGGGAT
Source organism: Solanum stenotomum (assembly GCF_019186545.1). Lineage (NCBI taxonomy): Eukaryota > Viridiplantae > Streptophyta > Magnoliopsida > Solanales > Solanaceae > Solanum > Solanum stenotomum. The sequence continues at coordinate 62,173,633 of NC_064288.1, forward strand.
ATCTCACTTATGAAGAAGTACCCATTGCTATTCTGGATCGACAAGTTACGAAGTTAAGAAATAAAGAAGTAGCTTCTGTAAAAGTATTATGGAGGAACCAACAAGTAGAAGAAGTTACATGGGAAGCGAAAGAAGTAATGAAATTGAAGTATCCTCATCTCTTTCAGATCCATGAGAAGGATGAAAATGCTTAGTCTAGATGCTGACAAGTAAGTATAAGTCTATTTGTATTATGTGATTAATAGTAGCACTAACTTAGGCTTGAACTTGTTTGGGCTAGATAACCATGCCAACATTCGAGGACGAATGTTTTTAAGGGGGAAAGAATGTAACAACCTGTATTATGCGTATGCTAATTCTATTCACGTGATACTTGACATAGCCTTATAGTATAGGTGAGGGACCGTGCTTCTTATATGATTAGTGTTGGTTTAAACTAGCTCGCAAGGTGATGTAACACCTTGCACGTTTCAGCATGTGTACTGCAAGTTAGCTCCAACGGAAGTATTTAAACTAGAGGTAGTAAAGTGGTAATTGGGCCAAATGCACTACCACTTACTTGCATTAATTTGGCCCAAGTTGAGTAGAAGGATAAGGGAAAAATGGACAGCCAAGGCCCAATAGTCTTAAGTCCAAAAAGGCCCAAGTGAAAAGTCCAAATAGGTGGACCACCTACTTGCATTAATTATGGCCCAAATTGACATGAATAGAGGGATAATTCGGAGTAGGGCCCAACAAGTGTTGAAGTTCCCAAAAGCCCAAGTTAAAAGGCCAAGTAGGTGGGGCCAAGTAGGTGGGTCACCTACTTGACAATATATGGCCAAAATTAGTCAAGAAATTCGGCCATTACACCTCCTTTTTAAAGGGATAAAGATCAGATCTTTTACCTCATTTTTAACTTGCAAAATTTTCAGATTTCTTAAGTTTCTCTCTTGGTCTCTCTTGGCTTCAATCAGCAGCCCTAGAAAACCTTGGTTCCTTGAATATTGCCCCATTTTCAAGTAAAAGTTTGAAGGAGAGTTTCAGTTCTTGGAGTACAACTTTAGAGGATAAATTCCTAGAAACTAAGGTAAGACTACTGCCCATTTTTTTCCTCTCTTTAAATACAGATTTGGGGTGGAGAATTTTGTATATATTTATCAAGAACTAATGGATGGTGATAAATCTTTGAGTTAATATTCTCCTATTATGCTGAAAGATTTTTAGGGATTGATAGTGGCTGCCTTATGTATATTGTTGTTGGGGGCTGTTTGGGTATCTTGGAAAAGGATGTATGAAGTTGTATTAATGTATAGAAGAAGGGTGTGGTGGTTCACCATTGGTGCAAGGGTTGTATGGGCCTACTTTCCGTCAAGTGTTAGCTACTGTTTTTAGGGCCTTGATTAGCTGCTGACATTAGCTTAATTGTGACTTATATTGTAGATTAGCATCCAAGAAGGGAGGTTGAATTGTGACAGTGGTATTGGTCAAAAAATAAGGTATGTAGGGCGATTCGATTCCATATTCCTTGGCATGAAATCTGATACCTGCGATTAATGTCAATAAGTGAATTTCCTAAGTTCTATTCCTAGTAAAGGAAACATAGTGGCAACGTACGATATCCAAATAGCTAACAATATCCCCCCTCCTAAGTGAACATAATTACTTAGTTACACGTTCAGTACTCTATAGTCAATTGAAGTCAATTGTGTCATTCAAGCTCTCAAGTAATGCATTAATGTTACATAGCTCCTTATATTGTAGCTACTGTCCTAAAGTATTATTTTCATGTCTCCTACTACTGTTCCGTATTTCCAAATCTCAAAAATAATCGTGACCACCAAAACAACAATCTCAAAGATTTAAGAATCTAAGTGAAGCAATTTGTATAACTATGGGTGGCAGCTCAGGGGCTAAAGCCTAGCATGGGCCGATCCCAATGGGTATAGGAGGGTGGCAGCTCAGGGGCGAAAGCCTAGCATGGGCCGATCCCGATTTGTGCAATGTTGAGGACCGTATCCCAGGGGTTAAAATGCCTAGCATGGGTCATCCTCTTCTACCACTGATCAGCTGGTCACTTATATCACATACGTTATAAACATCATAATACACATAAAGGTAAAGACAAGAATGTAACATACATGACCCCACCAGAGTTAACAGAGGCAGCCTCCTATTCTGATTTATGCACTTATACGTTGATACCTGGTTTCGTTTGAACTCTTATTTTATATATGTAGTTGCCTTACATATTCAGTACACTTTTTGTACTGACGTCCCTCGCGGGGGACGTTACATTTCATGCTGCAGGCACAGGTACTCTCGCTAGTAGACCTCCTCAGTAGGAGCATACGACACTCAACTACTTTTGGTAAGCTCCAGGTTGCTTCGGAGCTTTACTGAGCCTTAGTAGACTCATTTTGGTATTGTATCGTAGCTAGGGGTAAGGCGGGGTCTGTCCCGACCTACTCTAAAGGTTTCTATCTTTTAGAGGCTTTGTAGACTTATGTATATGGTTCAGTTGCATCTTAACAAGTTGTGGCCTCAATGGCCAAGTCTTGTATATAAGTTTTGGGTCTACTTATGTCGGTTCATATCATTGTGTCCCTGGCGAACTTGTCAAAAAACTTTCATAGTTAGATGCATAGTAAGCACAGGTCACATGTGGGTTCTCTCGGGCCTTTAGGGCATCGAGTGCCTGTCCGTCTTAATGGGATTTGAGGCGTGACAGGATACAATATGACCTAAGAATGCCATAGATTTCAACCAGAACTCACATTTAGAGAACTTTGCATACAACTTACGATCATGAAGAATTAGTAAAATCTGCCGCAAGTGATTAGTATTCATGGACACATCTAGAAATGGCTTGAACACCCTATTCATCAAATCCATAAAAATGGCTGGTGCATTTGTTAGCTCGAATGACATGACTAAAAACTCAAAATGACCATACCGTGTCCGAAAGCTGTCTTGGGAATATCCTTATCTTTCACCCTTACTTGGTGATAAACCAACCCCAAGTCAATCTTTGAAAAACACTTAGCACCTTGTAACTGATCAAACAAATCATCAGTTCTCTGGAGGGGATATTTGTTCTTAATCGTTACCTTATTCAACTGCCGGTAGTCAATACACATTCTTAACGAGCTATCTTTCTTACGTACAAACAAAACTGGTGCTCCCCATGGGGACATAGTAGGCCTTAAGAATTCTTTTTCTAGTAGGTCTTTTAATTGCTCCTTCAACTCCCGTAATTCTACTGGGGCCATTCCATATGGAGGGATGGAGATAGGTTGATGGTCTTCAGCTAGCCTAATGAGCATCTTTCCCCTTCATAGCTCCTTGGGCCAATTGGCGATCTTGGAACCCTGGCCAAAGGGCTTTGGCGAGTCACTCAAGTGTCCTTCAGCTAGCCGAATGAAGTACATTCTTCACTTGCTCCTCCTCACTTCGTTAGGCCTCCCATGCTCCAATCTATCATCCAAGCATGGTGTTGCCCAACTCGGAGCTCCTTCAAGGTGCATATGTTCCCATGCAAGGCATGGAACTCCCATCTTGGCATCCATATATGCCAAACAACCTCCATCCTTGTGAACACTCCATTAAAGCATTGAAGTTCGTGAATAGATAGACTTGATGTAATCCATTTTACATCATTCTCCCCTTCTTGAAATGGATTCGTCCTCCAATCCATACCTTGCAAAACCATAGGGGAAGTAAACAAGAACAAGATCCTCATGGCATGAGGGTTAACGCTAGCAAAAACAATTACCAACACCATGCCAATGATGTACAAATTTAACATATAACCAAGCATCACAAATATTACCCAGGGGTTTGTAACCCATCAAAGCAATAAATACTTGGCTAAGAGAGAAACATTGGCAAAGGGGTAGAAACCAATACACTTAAAGAACCTCATATGTAAGCCCTCATTGGTCCGACATTCAAACAAGCTCAAGGCCTCCCTTATGTCAAGTATTACATGAATACTCTCATACCTAAGTGCGAAGGCATAAGTAGTGTTGATCCAAATTAAGACCCCATCCAATGCACTAGAGAACTTCAAGAAAGTAATTATTCCCAATTCATGAGTAGGTTCAAGCACATTAGTATTCCCCACCCAAATTGGTAAACATACCTCATTCAAGCACATTGGATCAAGTAATAACACCAAAGAAGAATCATGCAAAGGACATATGGTGTCACTACCACACTCAGCACACTTAAAATTGACACCAGGGTCAAATGGAAACGGATTTCAAAGCATCGAGTCAAGGAGACTCTCATTTTCCCTATTGATACCACAACTAACATAAGATATGCTACCCACACAAGTATGAGTATCACCATATGCAAGAAGATAGGATTGAGTCCACGAATCTAGACCTTGTAAAACCATATAGATCATTAGCAAGAAACTTATCTGATAACAACATGGATAGCATGGATCGCGTAAAAGCATTAGAGGAGCTTGATGGACACAAAATCAAGAAGTACAATATGTGGAAGGTCCATCTAAGTGAAGAGAAAGAAGAAAGAGGCCATTTGTGCAAATGGTCATCTCATAATTTCAAGAATTCACAAAAGAAGACAACCAAACAAGGTCCTTACCTCATTAAGGGTAAAATTGTCAAATAAGTGTCTTCTTTATTTTATTAGTATAAATAGTAGTCTCTTTTATTTTGGAAGGGGGAGACTATATGGATTTTGAATGTGAAATGAACAAACTCTTTCAAGAGTGTAGTTTAAGGGTGGAATCCCTTTAGGATAGCCTGGCTTAGTGTAGCTTAATCTAGATTAGTGATGGGTGGATTCTCATTGTTGTTTTAGGACTTCTTTAACCTTGATTTCACTTGAGATTGCTCATTTGTGGTTTTCAATTTGAGTTGTTTCTTTTCGAATTCAAGTTTCTCTTCTTCCTTGGTTGATTGTTTATTCAATTGCCTTTCTTTCTTCTCTTCTCATCTCTTATTTTTCATCTATCTTACTTTTGTGTTGTTTCATTCCCCATTTGATTTCAATTGGTTTCATCCCTAATTGGAACCCTTATCATTTGGTATCAAGAGCCTAGGCTTAGATTTGTTCTTACAAATCTAGTCTTGGTTTAAAAAAAAAGAGTCCAAAAAGAATTGTCAAAAAAAAAAATCTAAATTTTTTTTAATTCTGAATTGTTATTTTTGACACTTGATCCTTGTTCCCTAGTGTTTTTTTTTTTAGTCTAGGTTTCAATTTTTGTTCAATTTGGAGGTGTAGAAGTTAAGTTACCATTAAAGGGTTTCAAACTTTTCGAACTTTTCAAATTTTGAAAGTGGGTCTTTTGATTGAGGCGAAATTGGAGGTTAATAATTAGTGGGTTTTGTTCTCTTAGTTGAAGGGAAGAAAATCCTAAATTTTGAGCCAATTTCGAGTTGATTTGAGTGTATTGGGGTTTAGTGTGTGTTCTTGGTGGTCTAGGTGTTCTTGGTATCTTCAAGTTGTTCTTGAAGAAGAAGAAAAAAGAAAGTACATTTGATCCAACTTTTCAAGTCAAAGTTGGTCAAAGGTGTTTTTTTGGGGTCCATTAGTGGGAATTTGGAAAAAAAAAAGGAAATTCAAAAAAAAAATTGAATTTAAAAAAAAATGAAAATCCATGTGGACTGCCACGTAAGCAATCAACTGCCAACACAGCAGCCACTTCAGCGCCAGCTCAGTGCCACAACAGCAGCTCACTGCCAAGCCATCCCAAACGTTCCACGTGGCGCGTGTGGCTCAGATTCAGAGAGAAAATGTGCAGGTTTTTGCTTAAGACCCCAAAAATATTCTAAGTATGGGAAGTTTTTTGGACCAAATTTTTTTTCTAAGTGTCCAAACTTCTTGATTCTTTTTCTATACTTTTTTCGTTCAATTCCTCAACTATTTAACAACTAATTAACATCTTTAATTACTTGTTAACTAGTTTTAATCATTAAATTATCCAATCAAAGCCTTACAAGTGAAGAACTTTTTTAAGGCTTAAAAGTTTTTCTAAGTGTCCAAATTCACTTCTTCTTCTTCCACACTTTTTTTCTTCTATTTTTCAACTATTTAACAATTAATTAACATCTTTATTTACTTTTAACTAGTTTTTAATCATCAAATCTTTTCTTTGATCCTTCAAATTAAGAAACAACAAGTAATTCTTCTACTTTTGTTACTTGGTTTATTTTGAGTCCGAATTTTTTTTGGTACTTCTTTCTTCTACTTTTGTCATCTTATTTCGTTGATAACCTTCTTGATTCCAGTCCTTTAGATTTTTGGGACATCCTTCTTTCAAGAGTCACAAGAATGCACTCCACCACAAAGAATTAATGATCTTGTGATATGATTGGGCAAAGGTAGTTCTCTATCAACTTTGGAAAGACACTTTAGTAAGGTGAGTGTGAGATCAAATAAGAGAGGTGTGAGGAATTTTGCCACTAACCTTGTTTGCTAAGTTTTGTAGGTACCCAAGGTGATTACAAGGAAGAATGTCATCCGTAACTTTCGAATAATGTGGAGATGATATTGGTGAATACGCTTGTAGCAATATGAGCTATGAGCATGGTGAAAATGAATTTTGGGAGGGCTATGATGGTCCTTATGAGCATGGTAATGGGGCTCTTGTTTATGATGGTGATTCTTATGAGGGATATGATGGTCCATGGGATAATGAACAACATGGTGGTGAGAACTACTACTCCGGAGATGATTTTGATGATGTTGAAGGGATGGAAGAACCTTATGGTGTATATCATTGTGGAGATGAAGGTTCTCATGCTACGCACCATGGTTATGATGGTGATGTGAGGTACAATTCTTTCTCTCATAGGTTTTATGAATCCTTTGAGCAGAATATATATAGAAATGGAGGTTGTGAGGTTGAATTTACTACCTCGTCTTGTGCTACTTCCTATCCTAAGAAAGAAGGCATAGATGTTTGGGTGGGACCATTTCAAAGTCGTCGTGTGGACCATAGAAGAAGTACATTCCCTACTTCTCAAAATATGATAACTTATTCTTCTCATCCTAGTTCCAATGTTTCTTGTTCTCTGTATGGTGATGAGGTTCAAGGTAGAGGGAGAGGAACACTAAGCCATGAAGTAGTAGAGTTAAGAGAATCTTTTACAATGGTGAGGGAAGATTTTGATGATTTCTAGCGGATGTTTGAAAAGGTTACGTCTATTGTACAAAAGAGGCAAGTTATTCATCATGAAGATACGCCTAAGGAGTTACCCTTGGAAGAAAAACAAGATACTCCTTGTAAGGTTAGCACTAAGGAGTTGCACATGGAAGTCAAAACACCCACTCCTTGTGCACCAAAATGGAAGTTGAACTTGAAGGGATCTTCTAACCCTTCAAAAGGAATTCTTGTCACTTGTCCTAACTCCCATCAAATTGAGAGACAAAAGATTGAGAGGAGTAAGGACGTGAAAAGTGACAACTCTAGAGTGGAAAAAGGAGAGGTTGGGTGGAGTGTTGTGAGAGGGTTGTCACATTTTTCTCCTAACTCATGTAACTTTACTTTCTCTAGTTGTTTGAAAACTTTGTGCAGGTATCCTTGGAAGCCAGCCTAGTGAGGCACCTCAAAATGTGAAGAATCATGAGGTTCTTGAAAGCTTCCAAAATGAGAAAATGTGCTCTAATGTTGATAGCCATGGTGACGACACTTCTTCCTATGAGCTACAAGGTAACAATGCGTCGACACTTTGTTGAACTTGGAACATCATTGTGTGGCTAGTAGCCCATTGAGTGTAAATAAGAGATTGTCTTTATGTGAGCATAGTGAGTCTTTACTTTGTGATGTTCTTGATAGCACTTTCTTGTGTGATGATAATATCCTTGTTGTGAGTGATCAAGCACTTGATCCTTTTGATGACCGAATTGACTCTTCTAGTAAGGTCAATTTGTGTCCACCTAGTGTTGGCACTTGTAGCTTGAATGAGGGTACATTGTCCTGCGATGAAAGTGATGCTACACTAGTTGATCAATTTGTGTCCACCTAGTGTTGGCATTAATGATTTGAACCATTTCTTGTTTTTCTCATGTGAATCTTGAGGTAGAATGTTTGTTAAAGGATAATCTCTTGTTTGATGATGACATGACTCTTGAGAGTGTGCATAGTGAAATGCCTTATAATGTTGGAAGTGTAGCCACTCTCAGCGGCTATCAATTGTTTGAGAATCCACTATGGTGTGATGACACACTTTCCAAAGATGGAAATCTCTTTTGTGAAGATGATAGTACATTTATTGGAGAGGGTAGTGTTAAGATGAAAAGGGACGCTTATGTGTTAAATGTTACTTCATCCTTGTGTGTTCCAATTCTTCATATGAATTGTGCTTCTTTAGTATATAAAGTGGAGGCCAAACTTGGGAACAACTTGATTGAAGTTCATTTATGTGACACCTTTCTTTACTACTTGTTTGCATATGATGATGTTAGCACTTTTGAGTGGAGTACTATGATATTGGAAGATAAGGGTGCCAACCGGGTTAATAAAGGTGTGCTTGATCCATGTTCATGGATTTCCTTTCCATTTGACCCCGGTAATGAGTTGACTTGTGGCATTTGTTTAGTGATGCTTGGTCAAGATGACAAGAACAATTTGGAGGAATTTGTTCGCGCCTTTCCCTATGATGGAAAGTTCTTCTTGAGGGTTTACAATTTACTTGAAGGACCTACGTTGTGCATGGGGAAGGGTAGTTTTCTAACCCCCTTTCTTTACTATCTCTTTGCGTATGGTCTTGTTGATTGTGCATCTTATGGGGATAACAGTTATTTGTCAAAAGAGGGGGAAGTTTATCTTAAATTCGTCATGTTGTCTTTGTGTGTTCCATTTTGTGATGTAATGAGTGCTAGGATCCTTAAACCTAGTTTTAATCTTGCATATAAGAACACCTTAGATGACCCTTATGTGCATGACACATTTCTCTACTATCTCTTTGCATATGATGAGTCTCATATTTGTCTTAAATGGGCATTGCATTTCGGTCGAGGTATCATTGAGGTCTATACTTGTTTGTATGACCCCATTATGTGGAAACTACGGATCTCCGTAGGCGTTGTAGGTCTTGACCAGTTTTTCACCGCTTCTATCTTCTCATTATCAACCCTTATTCCTTCATCGGATATAACATGACCTAGGAATGCCACAAATTTTAACCAGAACTCACATTTAGAGAACTTTGCATACAATTTACAATCACGAAGAATTTGTAGAACCTGTCGCAAGTGATTAGCATGGTCCTCTTCCGATCATGAATACACCAAAATGTCATCTATGAATACTATCACGAACACATCTAAAAATGGCTTGAACACCCTATTCATCAAATCCATAAAAATTGATGGTGCATTCGTTAGCCCGAATGACATGACTACAAACTCAAAATGACCATATCGTGTTCAGAAAGATATCTTGTATATATCTTCATCTTTGACCCTCACTTGCTGATAACCCGACCTCAGGTCAATTTTTGAAAAACACCTACCACCTTGTAACTGATCAAACAAATCATCAATTCTAGGGAGGGGTTATTTGTTCTTAATCATTACCTTATTCAACTGCCGGTAATCGATACACATTCTGATAGCATCCAAGGAAGCTCTACTCCATTGAAGGACAAGGATGAAGCTTTAGAAATTCCAAGGAGGCCCATAACAAGATCTCAAACCAAGGAGTTCAATGATAAGCTCAATGGGCTTCAATCGCTGATCCAAAGGTGTCTTATTGGGGAAGAAGAGCTCAAGCCCAAGGGAGAGGAATTGTCCAAATGCTACAATTATTTGGTGGCCCAAATTCAAGCCCAAGATGAGGAATTTTAAGGTCCAATTTCGGGCAAATAAGGTCAAGAAGAGTCCAAGAATCAGCCACAACAAGAGTTGCTTTCTACCCAAGTTTTGAGAGAAGACTAGTCAAACTTTCCAAGATTGTCAAGATTCTTTTCCTAGTTGGGATTTACCTTATTTATTTATTTATATATAAGTTATTAATATTTTCCTTAGTCTATTTATGGTCTCCTAAGTACCATTTAATGCTTTCCTAGAAGTACTAAATTTGTTCCTAGTTAGGTTACTTTATTTCCTTTCTAGAGTAGGATTCCTTGTAATTGTCTTTCTAGGGTTTGGCTGACCTTTTAGCTTCTTAGAAGGGCTCTTGGAGGTTTTTCCTCTTCTCCTATATATAGGAGTCCTTTTCATTCATTAAAGACAATTTATATTGATATTAATAATATTTGAGAGAGTTCTTTGAACCTTTGTGACTTGTTCTTTGAGAATTTATCTTTAAACCTTTACTAGTTTCATAGTTTAAGGTATAAAGTAACTTCTTCTTGTGATATCTTTGGTTTCTTTTTGGTATTCTTTAGAAGGTGATTAGTTTCTACATACTAATTATTGTCTTTAGTTACTCATAAAGCGGTCAAGATCCGAATCTATCGTTTTGATTCGTTTTCTCAAGTAAAGGCGTTAGATTTCTTCCATAAATCTATACGTTGTTACTTGGATCTTTTCAAGGCCTTAGAACATCTAATCTTTGGAAATTCGTGGATCTTTCCTTCGAATTTCCCATATCTTTATTTAGTTTTTTTGTTTCTTTTCTTTGTGCTTCCGCATTCTAATATTTAATTCTCTATTTGTGATCTCCCTTAACCTTGCTGTTATCAAGTGGTATTAGAGCGGTTCTATCAAGATTCCATTTTTGATAAATCTTGGGATTTCTTCTTAGAGCAAAAAAAAATAAAAAACTGTAGCGTGAACAGTAGCGTCGTGAAAAAAAATAAAAAATTTTACAGTAGCGTGAACAGAAAAAAAAGTTATAACTTGCTCTCTAAGAAATCTGATTACCTGTCCTCCAAGAAATTTGATTACTTGATACCCAAGAAAGCTTATTACTTGCTATTCAAGAAATCTTATTACTTGCTCTCCAAGTTTTGCATTAATTTGTTTCCAAGCAAGAAGAGGGGATTCTAGGCCTTTAAGAATAAGTTTTTTTTCTTGTTCTTATAATTCTAAAATAAGTTCCTTTTTATTCGTGTTTTGTTTCAACTAAATCCTACTTGTTCTAGGACTAGTTCTTTACTTTCTTTTTGTATCCCAAGATTCCATACTTTATTACTACGAACTTGATTCACGTTTTGGTTTAATTATAAATCTACAAAGTATTTGTCACGCCTCAGATTTGATTAAGACGGACAGGCACCTGATGTCTAAATGGCCCGGGAGAACCAACTTACAACCTGCACTTACCATACATTTAACTATGATAACTATGAAGCTATCACAAGCTTATATGCCCTGTAGTGATAAAGGACCGACATAGACAGGCCCAAAACTTATGTACAACACTTGGCCGTGGAGGCCACAATTGTTAAGAGACAAGACACAACCAAACTTTATACATTAGTCTACAAAGCCTCAACAAGATAGACAATCTTAGTTTAGGTCGGGACAAGACCCCGCCTTACCCTTAACTACTATACGGTAACAAAATATATGCCAAAGACTCGATTAAGCCCCGAATCAACTTGGAGCTCACCAATAGCAGCTGAGTGTCCTGTGCTCCTACTGGGGAGGTCTACTAGCTGGAGTACCTGTGGCTGCAGCATGAAATGCAGCGTCCCCCGAGAGGGACGTCAGTACGAAGAATGTACTGAATATGTAAGGCAATGACATATGTAAACAAGAGCTCAATTGAAATCAAGTATCAATATGTAAATGCATAGATCAGATTAAAGACCACCCTTGTTGCTGTTGTGGGATCATGTACATTATATTCTGTTCTGTAATTTTCTTTACATTGCGATCTCTGTAAAGCATGTGATACAAATCACCAACTGATCAGTGGTAAAAGAGGATGACCCATGCTAAGCATTTTAACCCCAGAGATGTTGTCCTCAAATATATAAATTTGGGATCGACCCATGCTAGGCTTTTGCCCCTGGGCTGCCACCCTTACACATATACCGCTTCATATAGTTTCTTTAATCTTTGAGATTGTTATTTTGGTGGTCATAATTATTTTTGCGCATCAGAACTGTGGATCAGTAGTAGGAAACATGTGAATATGCACTTAGGGCAGTAACAATAACACAAGATGGAAATGTAACACTAATGAATTACATAAGAGCTCAAATGACACAATGGACCTCATTTGATTGACAGGAGGAATCACAAAGCTACTACTAAAATTACCCTTTTCTCATACCAATACTTGGAAAAGTAAAGATGCACATATATTGAAGCAATTCGACACACTAAGGAGAGGGGAAATATTGTTAGCTGTGTTTGGGATTGTACGCTGCTGCCACTATGTGTCTTTTACTTGAAAGAGCACTTAGGAAGCTCACTTGTTGGTAATGACACAAGCAGAGTTCATGCCAAAGAATATAGAATTGAATAGCCTTACATACCTTGCTGTACCACTCAGATAGTAAGACGAATAAACCTCCTTCCTTTCCGATTATTAATGTACAATGAAATAAGTAACACAACTAATATTAGTAGCTAACCAACAGGTTGGGCTACTTAAACTTGGCAAACAGTAATCAGGCAGCAAACCCATACTTATCAAACCGATGGTATGGATTCCACCCCTTCTCCTTTAATAACGTCATATACAATACGACCTTCTAATAAGGTCCCCTGAAACTCCTCGGGCTTTATAACATATGCAAAACAGTATACAAAGGGGTTGCAGGCAGCAAGCTCATGCAACGTCCAATTAGATGGTACGTTACTGCACCCTTTACCGTTTTATCCTTTAACAAGTTCTCATGACTTCTGCACATGCCTCCTTATGTTACTATACACAAATCAGTTTCTAAACATCAGAATGTGGCAGTAGCAATATGAATTCACGGTTTCCGACCACTGTCCCTTGAGCATCCAACTAACATTACATTTAAAATGCTCAAATGGGCTAACAATTGAGTTAAAGGGGACTCCCCTCCATGGCTGTCCCAACATGCACAATCAACCAGAACATTCCCCAATCTCACACCATGTAAAAGGAACAATTCTCAGGTCATTAACACATACCAAATCCCCTAACCGATTCAAGCACAAAAGAGGGATGAAAATTTCAGTAACTCACCTTATTGGACAGCAACCTCACTTGCTAACTTCAAGGTTTAGGTTGTCTTTTCCAAATTATCTTAAGGTGAAATCAGTTCCTCCTCTTGAATTTCTTAAGATGGGAGATGTTACACCAACTTGGACTTGAAAAATAAAGGGTTTTCTTAGATTTTTAATGGTTAACTTGCAGGCCAGCACTTTGGAGCTTCTAGGGTTTCTTTTTGGGAGTAAATTGCTATAGAACAAGTGAGAGATATATGAAATGAATTTCATTCTCTTAAGGGTCCTTTCTGGACGTTTTTACATTAAGAAATATGTAGAAATATCTAGTCCCTCACTTTAAGTAAGCAGGTACATCACTCCCTTAATTTCTGCCACAAGTTCTTTAAGTAGCTGCATCACCTAGTTGCCCTTTTCTTTTAAAATGCAGTCCACATATTCCTAAGTAGGTGCATCACCTACTCACCACTTATTTAAGTAGATCAGCAGTTAATCTACCATTAAGAACATATGTCATCCTTTCTACGTAAGCTACACATGTACGTAAGTAACTTAATTACGTAAGACATCCGAATCAGTAGCTTAAGCAGGTAGGTTGATTACTATGACAAATTATACTTTACTTACTCTATTTAGCCTCAAACCTCTTACGAATATTGTCAAACCTATTTCAAACCCTCACTACTCACATCGAACTAGAATATGCAAAATATTGGACGTTACAGTATTCTCGTTCAAAGGTTAATTTGAGTGGAAAAAGGCAAGTGTGGGTGAGTTTAAAAGAGGGTAAAACCAATATTAAAAGTGAGATACTTGATCATTTATTCTTTTTTTTTAGATGTCTAATTCAGGTGGTGATGAGGAAAGGGCTCGTTTAGAAGCCGAGGTCAAAGGAAGGAACGACTTCACCCTTCAAGCTATGCACCAACAATTTGAGATATGGACCCTTCAATTTTAAGAGATGAGGGATATGACTATCGAGCAGAATGACACAAGCTGCAATTAGGAGGGAGAATAATGTTGTACCCCATAATAATGTTAGACCCCAAGTTAGAAGGAATGTACCCCATATCCCTTTTGTAAATCCTGAATATGATAATGATGTTGAATTTAATCTAGAAAAGCCTTTATATAAAAGCCAAAGAATGTTTGAATGCTAGAAGAGAGGGGTTGCCCATAATACTACTTACTTACAAAGAAGTATTGATTAATTTTGAACAACTAACTCCTTCTTTGCCAAATAGTGTTTCTTCTCTTTTGCAGAATTTTGAAGATGTTTTTCCTGATGACACTCCAAAGGGATTGCCACCTTTGAGAGGGATTGAGCACCAAATAGACTTTGTTCCTGGGTCTCAACTTCCTAATAGGCCTGCCTATAGGAGCAATCCTGAAGAGACCAAAGAATTACAAGGGCAAGTTGAAGAATTGCTTAAAAAGGGATTTGTTCGAGAGAGTATGATCCCATGCTCTGTTCCAGTCCTATTGGTCCCCAAAAAGGATGGAACATGGAGGATGTGTGTAGATTGTTGAGCCATCAACAAGATAACGGTAAAGTATCGCCATCCTATCCCTCGTCTGGATGACATGTTGGACCAACTGTATGGTTCCAAAATCTTTTCTAAAATTGATCTAAAGAGTGGTTACCATCAGATTCGTATGAATCCTGGAGATGAATGGAAAACTGCTTTTAAGACCAAATATGGACTTTATGAGTGGTTAGTTATGCCCTTTGGCTTGACTAATGAACCAAGCAATTTTATGAGACTAATGAATGATGTTTTTAAAAATTTCCATGGAAAATTTATTGTGGTGTATTTTGATGACATCTTGATCTTTTCTCAAAATTTGGATGAACACCTAGAGCACTTAAAACACGTTTTTGAAGTTCTTAGAAATCAGCGCTTATTTGCTAATCTCAAAAAGTGTGCTTTCTGTGTGGATCGTGCGGTTTTCTTAGGTTTTGTGGTCAGTTCTAAGGGAGTTGAAGTAGATGATGAGAAAATCAAGACAATAAAAGAATGGCCTAAACCTAATAGTGTAACTGAAGTTAGGAGTTTTCATGGACTTGCTAGTTTTTATAGGAGGTTTGTGCAAGACTTTAGCACCATTGCTGCTCCTTTAACTAAAGTTATTTAAAAAGATAAGGTTTTTACATGGGGAAAGGAACAAGATGATGCATTTAACTTGCTGAAGGATAAATTGTATTCTGCTCCTCTTTTGCAATTGCCTGATTTTTCTAAGTCTTTTGAAGTTGAGTGTGATGCCTCTGGTAAGGGCATATGTGCAGTTTTGATGCAAGACTTCAAGCCAATTGCCTACTTTAGTGAAAAGCTAAGTGGAGCAACATTGAACTACTCAACTTATGATAAGGAGCTATATGCCTTGGTAAGGGCGTTAGCTACATGGCAGCACTACTTGTGGCCTCGAGAATTTGTGGTCAAGACTGATCATGAGTCATTAAAATACTTGAAGAGCCAAGGTAAACTTAGTCGTAGGCATGCTAAATGGGTAGAGTTTATTGAAACTTTTCCTTATGTAATTGCTTACAAACAAGGAAAGGAGAATGTGGTTGCTGATGCACTCTCAAGAAGGTATGTTTTGATCTCTACTCTTACTTCAAAGTTATTGGGTTTTGACCAAATCAAGTTCCTCTATGCTAATGATTCTGATTTTGGTGAGATTTTTGCTGAATGTAAGTTAGGTCCTTTTGAGAAATTTAATCTTCAAGATGAATTTCTATTCAAGGAAAATAAATTATGTGTTCCTAACTGCTCGTTGCGTGAACTATTTGTTAGGGAAGCACATTGTGGAGGGCTAATGGGACATTTTGGTGTACCCAAAACACTGGAAATACTTTCTGAACATTTTTATTGGCCTAGCATTAGAAAGGATGTTGGAAAAGTGTGTTCTTATTGTCTTGAATGTAAACAGGCTAAGTCTAGAACATTGCCGCATGGTCTTTATACTCCTTTACCTGTTTCTAATTCCCCTTGGATTGATATTTCTATGGATTTCATATTTGGGCGGCCAAGGACTAAGTATGGTAAGGATAGTATATTTGTGGTAGTAGATAGATTTTCTAAAATGGCTCGTTTTATCCAATGTAAAAAGACTAATGATGCATCTCATGTGGCTGACTTGTTTGTAAAGGAAATGGTTAAATTGCATGAAATACCTAGAACTATTGTTAGTGATAAGGATGCCAAGTTCTTAAGTCACTTTTGGAGAATTCTTTGGGGAAAGTTGGGAACTAAATTGCTATTTTCTACATCATGTCACCCACAAAGGGACGGGCAAACGGAAGTGGTTAATAGAACTTTAGGGAACATGTTGAGGGATGTTTTGAAAGGAAAGTTGACTTACCTATTGTAGAATTTGCTTATAATAGGACCTTCCATTCTTCTACTGGTAAGACTCCTTTTGAAGTTGTATATGGATTCAACCCCCTTACCCCCTTACCCCCCTTGATTTATTGCCTTTGCCTACTAATGATTTTGTTAATCTTGATGGTAAGAATAAGGCTGATATGATGAAGAAAATTCATGAACAAACAAGGCTTGCAATTGAAAAGAAGAATAAGGAAGTTGCATTGCGAAGGAATAAGGGCATAAAATATGTTGTTTTTAAACCTGGTGACTTGGTTTGGGTGCATATGAGAAAGGAAAGATTTTCTTCCAAAAGAAAGACCAAACTAGATCCTAGAGGAAGTGGGCCATACGAAGTCCTTGAAAGGATTGGAGACAATGCTTATAAACTTGATCTTCCTGGTGAGTTCCAAGTTAGTGCTACTTTTAATGTTTCTGATCTTTCCCACTTTGATTCAGATTTGAATTCAAGGACGAATTCTCTTCAAGAAGAGGGGAATGATAGCATCCAAGGAAGCTCTACTCCATTGAAGGACAAGGATTAAGCTTTAGAAACTCCAAGGAGGCCCATAACAAGATCTCAAACCAAGGAGTTCAATGATAAGCTCAATGGGCTTCAATCGCTGATCCAAAGGTGTCTTATTGGGGAAGAAGAGCTCAAGCCCAAGGGAGAGGAATTGTCCAAATGCTACAATTATTTGGTGGCCCAAATTCAAGCCCAAGATGAGGAATTTTAAGGTCCAATTTCGTGCAAATAAGGTCAAGAAGAGTCCAAGAATCAGCCACAACAAGAGTTGCTTTCTGCCCAAGTTTTGAGAGAAGACTAGTCAAACTTTCCAAGATTGTCAAGATTCTTTTCCTAGTTGGGATTTACCTTATTTATTTATTTATATATAGGTTATTAATATTTTCCTTAGTCTATTTATGGTCTCCTAAGTACCATTTAATGCTTTCCTAGAAGTACTAAATTTGTTCCTAGTTAGATTACTTTATTTCCTTTCTAGAGTAGGATTCCTTGTAATTGTTTTTTTAGGGTTTGGCTTCTTGGACGTTTTTCCCTTCTCCTATATATAGGAGTCCTTTTCATTCATTAAAGACAATTTAGATTGATATTAATAATATTTGAGAGAGTTCTTTGAACCTTTGTGACTTGTTCTTTGAGAATTTATCTTTAAACCTTTACTAGTTTCATAGTTTAAGGTATAAAGTAACTTCTTCTTGTGATATCTTTGGTTTCTTTTTGGTATTCTTTAGAAGGTGATTAGTTTCTACATACTAATTATTGTCTTTAGTTACTCATAAAGCGGTCAAGATCCGAATCTATCGTTTTGATTCGTTTTCTCAAGTAAAGGCGTTAGATTTCTTCCATAAATCTATACGTTGTTACTTGGATCTTTTCAGGGCCTTAGAACATCTAATCCTTGGAAATTCGTGGATCTTTCCTTCGAATTTCCCATATCTTTAGTTAGTTTTTTTGTTTCTTTTCTTTGTGCTTCCGCATTCTAATATTCAATTCTCTATTTGTGATTTCCCTTAACCTTGTTGTTATCACATTCTTAACGACATACTAGGCCTTATGAATCCTTTTTCTAATAAGTCTTTTAATTGTTCCTTCAACTCCCGTAATTCTGCCGGGGCCATTCTATATGGAGGGATGGATATAGGTTGAGTATCTGGAATCACATCAATACCAAACTCTATTTCTCGTTCTGGAGGCAAATCCGGAAGATCTTCAGGAAATACATCAGGAAATTCATTTACCGCTGGAATGGATTGAAGAGTTGGTGGCTCCGCATCTATATTTCTCACTCTCACTAGATAACGTATGTATCCTTTGGACATCATTTTCTTTGCCTTAAAATAGGAAATAAATTTACCTCTTGGTGTCCCAATATTACCTTTCCATTCAAGAACGGCCTCTTTTGGAAAATGGAAATGCAGTGTCTTTGTTCGGCAATCTACCGTAGCATAACGAGAAGCTAACCAATCCATACCCATTATAACATCAAAATCCGCCCATTTCTAGCTCAACAAGGGCAGCCAACGTATCACGATCACAAACAGTTACAATATAATTACGATAAACCCTTCTAGCTATAATAGAGTCACCAATCGGTGTAGACACCTCAAATGGCTGCACTAATAATTTTAGTGTTCTTATGAACTTTTCAGCAATCAATGGAGCAACATATGATAATGTAGACCCCGGATCAATTAATACATATACAATATGTAAAAAGAGGGACAATGTACTTGTACCCACATCCGGCGAGACTTCCAAATTTTGTCGATCCCCAAGAGCATATGTGCGATTCTGAACCCCACTAGAACTAGCTGCTCCCCTAGCTCCTCTACCACGACCAGTAGACATCTGTCCTTTACCTAAAGAAGGTGCTGATGATGAGGATGCAACAACTGACCTAGTAGGTTGTGCCACACCACCCACACTCCTATGAGGGCAATTTCTTATCATATGACCTGGTGTACCACACCAAAAACAAGCATTTGTCCCAAACCGACATGCACCTAAATGATTCCTTCCACATTGTTTACAAAACTCACGAGGAGGTCTTGATTGGCTCATACTTCCCTGTTCTTGGTATCCCGCTGTTCGTGAACCTTGACTTTCACCTGTTTGCCCAAACTGATTGGCCCTAGACCCTTTAAATTGAGGTGGGGCACTAGTTGTAGAGTAGGAAGATGATGGCCCAGGCGGTCTGTTAAAGAACTGAGCCCTAAACTCACCTTGGGATGGTGTAAACTGCCCCATAGATCTGGCCTTCTTAGAATGCCTTATTTCTGACTCTTGTGTCCTTCTTTTTTGCCTTTGATCCTCCAATTTTTGCGCAAAAGCTTGCATCCTTGCTATATCGATATCTTTATTCAATGAAGCAATGGTACAGTATCTAACCAGCTATAAATCTAATCTATCCACATATCGATGAACTCTATCCCCCATAGTAGAAACTACATTAGGAGCATACCTTGTCAAGGAATTAAATTTGAGACTGTACTCTCTCATGCTCATACTTCCTTGGTGGAGATTTAAGAACTAATCCGCACGGGCCTCTCGGATCTCCAATGGCAGGTAATGGTCAAGGAATGCCTTTTTGAACTCTTTCCATATAGCTGAAGGTGCATCTGTTCCCCTGGATTACTTCCAAGCTTCATACCACAATATAGCCACACCCTTTAATCTATATGCTGCTAACTCGAGCGCTTCTTTACCACTTACATGCATAACATCAAAAGTGTGTTGGATCTGATCTATAAAGTCTTGTGGATCTTCATTAGGATCTGTCCCGGTGAATGATGGAGGGTGCAAATTAAGGAAATCACGTATCCGCGTGCCAGCCACTCTATCTAAACTACTAATACCCGCAACTGGACCTTCTTGCCTTTGGCCGTGGCCAACAACTATACGAGTCAACAATTGCACTGCATTCCTCAAATCTTGCTCGGTAGCATTAATAGGGGGTTCTTGAGGTGCAGCTCCCTCTTTAGCTCTTCTGGCGATGGAGGGGTCGGGGAAGTCTGTGATAGAGACTCATCTTGAGCCTCACCTTGAACAGCTTGACTAGGTGGTGGTTGGCTGGTCCCTTCTTGGGCAGCCACATCCACTCGCTTACCTGTACTTTTACTCCTTCTCGTAGCCGGCATCTTCGCTATAATAAAACAATTCAGAAGTTAGGTACTATTCACCTACAACATTGGTTCTATCGCACGATCTAAGAAATGAAAGAAAAGAGACAACTCCTACATGTCCCGTAGCCTCCTGTTTATAAATGTGGTGCACAACACATCCCTAAGCAAGACTCTACATAGACACGGCTTTGTAGACTCCCTAGGATGACCTGCTCTGATACCACTTTGTCACGCCTCAAATCCCATTAAGACGGGGGAACCAACATGTGACCTGTGCTTACTATGCATGTAACTATGAAAGTTTTGTGACAAGTTTGCCAGGAACGCAGCGATACGAACCAAGTATCACGTGAATAGAACTAGCATACGCATAATACAGGTTATTACACACCGGATCAAAATAATAGGACGTCCACAGAACTGGATCATACCAACAAGTGTAGACCACAATGACATCCTGATCCACATGCAATGCACATTTAATCCAACTAGGGATTTCCTCATATGCAAAGAGATAGTAAAGGAAGGTACAAAGTTTACCTTCTCTAGGTAAATATCTCCTACCCCCATGAGATGCACATTCAACAAGATCATGCTTAGGGTAAGAAATAGACAAGGGGTCTAGGAAGCTATCCTTCCCCACACACAATGTAGGCTCTTCAAGTGAATGGCAAAACCCCAAGAAGAGTTTTCCTGCATAAGGAAAGGAATCAACATTGCCGACCCCCATATGCTTGCCATTTCGACCAAACATTCCAGCACAAAGGTTACAATTCAACACACTACTGGGGTCAAATGGGAAGGCAAGCCATGTACTAGGAACAAGTGCACATCCATTTACCATGTTGACACTCTTTCCTTCAAACAACACACTCCACTCAATAGCATGAGCTTCATCGTATGTAAACAAGTAATAGAGAAAGGTGTCTCTCAAATCAACTTCCTCTAGGGTGTCTACATGGGTATGACTACGAGTAGGCTCAAAAGTACTGGTCATACCATTAAGAAGTGAAACACACCAAGAAGAAGAGGTAATGGGAAAACAAACACCACCTTCCTCCTCATCACCTTCCTTCCCCACAAGAGTACTCTCATCTTCCAAGAAAATATTTCCATCTTTGGGAGGGAAAGCCTCACACCATAGTGGGTTACTATAACAAGTATAGCTATCAAGAACTATACTACTCTAAAGATTCACCCCACTAGGTACATCACTAGGAGTGATTTCATCATCTTCAAATAAGATATTGTACTTAAAGAGGGAATGATCAACCACTAGGGAAGAATTAAAACATGCAAGTTCACCCTCAAAAAGGCACATATCATTTTTCGAAGCATTTTCAAGCACATAATCTCTATGAGCAAAACAAGCAATCGGATCTTCCCCAAAGGATATATTCATAGAGTCACTCCAATTCAATTGATCAACAATATCATTAGTACCACTAAATTGAGGTTCCTTAATCACATTGCAAGGACCCTCAACGAGTGAACTACACTCACAAGCAGGCTTATCAACACGATTATCACCAAATAATGTACTATCTTTCAAGGCACAGGTGTCAACACTAGGTGGACACAAATCGATCTTACTAGAGGAGACAATTCGGTCATCAATAGGATCAACTAGTGTATCCACATTCTCAACAAGCACATTATCAATATAAGATAAAGAATCAATGGGCTCACTTAAAGACAAACTAACACTTTGTTCATTTGCAATGGTAAAAGTGTTAAGATTAGCTATTGTACCTTGACGCCCGCAAGAAGGATCTTCTTTACCTTGGATGTTGGAACATCCCACAAAGGCATCTGTCACACCTTTAGTTGTAGGCTCTTGGCTGGGAACTCGTGTTCCTCCATTCTTTACGCTTGTACCTACATAAGAATCCTTAGAAGGTGAAGGATAAACAACAGGGTTAGGTTGAGGTTGTGGCACCCTATTCGAAGGGATGTTCGACCTCTCCTCCGTTCCTGACAGCCTACCCTCCACGGAGGCCATCCGCTCTTTCATGTTCGCTATTCTCCAACTCACATCAACAATGGCCTCTACTATGGATTCCAAGGTAACCTTCCCCTTAGGTGAGAGGGTCTCACTTCTGGTGGCCATGGTACATAACAACTAAGACAACTCAACAAAAAAGCACACAACGTTAGCATTAAGTTAAATGATCAAACAATCACTCGTGTTTGCACACCTTTGATTGCCTCTCTAATTGGCGCGGCTAATGTTGAAGATTGCTTATATTCAGTTGATCACAAGATCTCAATTTCTACTCTTGGCCGGAGTGGAGTTTTGTTTAAAAAAAATGGACGACTCAATTAAAACAAACGGACTTGATTCAAGAAGTTAACTACGAAGTAAAACAAATAAAAGCACGAAAAGAAAAGGACTAACAAAGATGTAAATTCAATAACCAATAGTCAACAAGTAGGTAATTACAAGTTGAAAATCAGTTTACGAATCTTGATAACGAACTAGAATCAAAAGAAAAGGAACTAAGCAATTAGAACCTGAGATGAAAGGGGTCATAAGATGAGTTTCCAATCGCCAAATGGCCTGTTTTCTTCACCTAAGTTGAAGTTCAGCTCGCCAACCGTACAATGCAACTTGGCGATCTGGGTGGAAATTTGGTGATGCGCCGAGTGATTCGGCGACCAGGGTTTCTCTCGCCGAAATTTCCAGTGGCACCTTCCAAAATGGGTCAACTTGGCGACCTACCTGCACAATGGGCAAGGCGCCAAGTGGACTAGGCGAGCAAAGTTCGGGTCGCCCAATGTCCCTTCGCTGCAACTTTACAGCTCCGAAATTGGACCTGCTATGGTCCCCCACCTTCCTTTGTCCCTTGGTCTTTACCTTTTAGGTAAACTCCCCTTTTACAACACTTTTACACTTTCTCTTTAATCCCTTTTGGATCAAACTCCTTTTTCAAATATTCCCTGCTTGAAGATTTGAATGTTCTTCAAGAACTTCAAGAATACTATAAAGATCTAAAATAAAATCCTGAATATTTTTAGCTCGGAATTTCACAAAACTTTAGGTGACTGCTCTCCTTGATATAGGGAACAAATCCCAATACTTTTTAGCACTCAATTACTTGCCAAAACTTCCAGATTTCAAAATCCACTTCGTCTTCTTCAAAGCTTCTTCAACCAACAATGGTGGAAACTTCATTAGTAAATCAAACCCTTTCAAATCTCAGCCCTAGACTCTAAATTAGTTAGGGAACACTAATCTAACGTTGGAAACTCCAAAGAAGACTCAAATCAACAAGACCTATTTTTGAATTTCTTCAAAAACGTTTTGAACACTTTTTTTTTGTTTTCGTAACAACCCAAGACTAGAATCGTAGGAACGAATCTAAGCCTTGCTCTGATACCAAATGATGTAATTCTCACAAGAAAACCTACAACAAACAGCGGAAAACAAGAAAGATAGAAGAAGAGACACAAGATAAGAAACAATTCGCAAGTAAAGGATGTATTAAATCCACTAACCTCAAATCTAGATCCTAACAGGTACCTAATTCGGATAAATAGATAGACATAAAAAGAGGAAACAAAGAGCAACCTAAAGGTATATTAAACCCAAAGACCTCACCTCGTTAATCCGTCAAGAAACACATAACTCTTACGAAGACCTCGAGGGAATTGATATCCCAAGCAACCCTCGTTTCTAAACAATGTTCAACAAAAGCTTACCAAGCTTTCAACACTCACACAAGGAGTAAAATTTATCATTCATCAATATTCAAAATAGTCTTACCCTAAACCCTAAACCCTAAATTCTAAATCCAAAATTTAAAAACCTAAACCCTGACCCTTAATCCTAAACCCTATTACCTAAACCCTAAATCAAAACTCTAAATCCTAAATCCAAACTTTAAACCCTAAACCCTAAATCCAAAACTCTAAACCCTAAACCCTAAACCCTAAACCCTAAATCCTAAACTCAAAACCCTAAACCCTAAACCCTAATCCTAAATCCTAAACCCTAAAACTAAACCATAAACCCAAAACACTTAACTCCAAACCCAAACCCTAAACCCTAAACCTTAAACCCTCAACCCTAAACATTAAACTCTAAATCCTAAACCCTAAACCCTAAACCCTAAACCCTAAACCCTAAACCTTAAACCCAATTCCTAAACATTAAACCCTAAATTCTGAACCCTATATCATAAACCCTAAACCCTAAATGCAAGCTCTAAACCTTAAACCCCAAAACCTAAACACTAAACTCTAAACCCTAAACCCTAAATCCTAAACTCAAAACCCTAAATCCTAAACTCTAATCCCTAAACCGTAAATCCTAAACTCTAAACCCTAAATCCTAAACTTAAAAGCATAAACCCTAATCGTAAACCCTAAACCCTAAAGCTAAACCTTAAACCATAAACCTAAGCTGATGTAATTCTCACAAGAAGAACTACAACAAACAGCGGAAAACAAGAAAGATAGAAAAAGAGACACAAGATAAGAAACAATTGGCAACTAAAGCATGTATTAAATCCAATAACCTCCAATCTAGATTCTAACAAGTACCAAATCCGGATAAATAGATAGAGACAAAAAGAGGAAACAAAGAGCAATCTTAGGGTATATTAAACCAAAAGACCTTACCTCGTTAATCTATCAAGAAGCACCTAACTCTTACAAAGACCTCGAGGGAATCGATATCCCAAGCAACCCTCATTTCTAAATAATGTTCAACAAAACCTTACCAAGCTTTCAACACTCACACAAGGAGTTAAATTTATCATTCATCAATATTCAATATAGTCTTTCCCTAAAATGAACCCTAAGACACCTATTTATAGTATAAGGACTTATTACATAAATGGGCCAAAAACCTGACCCGAAATGGGCCAAAAGGGCGATCCAAGTCGGGCTCACCTAATGGCTCGGCTATGCGCCAAATGTGGTCGACGAGGAATCCTGTTCCTTGCCTTGGCTGGGGAGCTACTGGAACTTTGGGCGGTTTGGGGACCATCGCCCAATCCACTTGGCAATGCGCCGATGGTCTTCAGCTGGCCTAATAAGCATCTTTCCCCTTCATAGCTCCTTGGGCCAGTTGGCGATCTTGGAACCCTTGCCAAAAGGCTTTGGCAAGTCGCTGAAGTGTCCTTCTGCTCGCCGAATGGAGCACATTCTTCAATTGCTCCTCCTCGCTTCGTTAGGCCTCCCATGCTCCAAGGTATCATCCAAGCATGGTGTTGCCCAACTGGGAGCTCCTTAAAGATGCATATGTTCCCATGCAAGGCATGGAACTCTATCCTTGGCATCCATACATGCCAAACAACCTCCTTCCTTGTGAACACTCCATCAAAGCATTGATGTTCGTGAATGGATAGGCTTGATGTAATCCATTTTACATCATAAACCCTAAATCCTAAACTCTAAACCCTAAACCCTATACCCTTAACTATAAACCCTGAACCCTAAACCCCAAACTCTAAATCATAAACCCTAAGCCCTAAACCCTAAAACTAAAAAACTATAAACCCTAAACCTTAAACCCTTATACTCTAAACCCTAAACCTTAAACCCTAAACAATAAACCCTAAACTCTAAACCCTAAACCTAAAACCTTAAACCCTAAACCCTAGACTCTAAACCCCTACTCTAAAACATAAACCCTAAACCCAAATCCTGAGCCCTAAATCTTAAACTCTTAAACGTTAAACATTAAAACCTAAACCCTAAACCCTAAATACTAAACCCTAAATCCAAACTCTAAATCCTAAACTCAAAAGCCTAAACCATAATCCTAAATCCTAAACCCAAAAACTAAACCCTAAACCCGAAACACTTAAATCTAAACCCAAACCCTAAACCTTAAACCCTAAATCCCAAATCCTAAACTCTAAACCCTAAACCCTAAACCCTAACATTAAACCCGATCCTGAAACATTAAACCCTAAACCCTAAAACCCTTAATCCTTAACCCTTAACACTAAACTCTAAACCCTAAACCCTAAATCAGAACTCTAAACCAGAAACCACAAACCCTAAATCCTAAACTCTATACCCTAAGCCCTAAACCCTAAATCTAAAACTCAAAACGCTAACCCTAAATCCTAACCTCTAAACCTTAATCCCAAAACCCTAAATCATAAATTAAGAACCCTAAACCCTAACCGAAAAACTCTAAACCCTAAAACTAAACCTTAAATCCAAAACCCTAAACCCAAAACACTAAACCCTAAACCCTAACACTACACCCAAAACCTAAACCCTAAACTCTATATCCTAAACTCTAAACTCTACACCCTATATCATTAACTATAAACCTTGAATCCTAAACCCTAAACTCTAAACCTTAAACCATAAACCCTAAACTCTAAACCCTATATCCTTAACCATAAACCATAAACTCTAAACCCTAAAACTTAAACCCTAAACCCTAAACCCTAAACTCAACAATCTAAACCCTAAACCCTAAACACTAAACACTAAATCCTAAACCATAAACCATAAACCCTAAACCCTAAACCCTAAACCCTGTACTCTAAACCCTAAATCCAAACTCTAAACCATAAACCCTAAACCCAAAACCCTAACCCCTAAACTCTAAACCCTTAATCCTAAACTTTAAACCTTAAACCCTACAATCTAAAACTATAAGCCCTAAACCCTAAAATCATAACCCTAAATCATAAACATTTAACGCTACACCATAAACCCTAAACCCTAAACCCTTAACCATTAACTCTAAATCCTAAACCCAAATCCCAAAATCCCTAACCCCAAACACTAAACACTAAAGACTAAACCCTAAACCCTAAACCCTATGCCCTTAGGCATAAACACTAAACTCTAATCACTAAAACCTAAACCCTTAACCATAAATCCAAACTCTAAACCCTAAACCCTATATCCAAACTCTAAACCCTAAACCCTAAATCCTAAACTCTAAATTCTAAACCCTAAACCCTAATTGCTAAATTCAAAAACCCTTAACCCTAAACCCAAAACCCTAAACTGTAAACCCTAAACACTAAACCCTAAAACCTAAATCCTAAGCCCTAAACCCTAAACCCTAAACACTAAACCCTAAAAACTAAACCCTAAACGCTGAATCCAAAACCCTAAACCCTTGTTCCTAAATTCTAAACCCTAAAACCTAACTCCTAAACTCTAGACCTAGCCTAAACCCAAAACCGTAAACCCTAAAACCTAAACCCTTAACCCTAAACCCTATACCCTATACCCTATACCCTAAAGTCTGAACCCTAAACCCTTAACCCTAAATCCTAAATTCTAAACTCTAAACCCTAAACCCTAAATCCTAAAGTCAAAACCCTAAACAATAACCCTTAATCCTAAACCCTAAACTTAAACCGCAAACTATAAATCCAAACTCAAAACTCAAATCCCTAAACTCTAAACCCTAAACCTCAACCCTAAACCCTAAACCTCAACCTTAAACCCTAAACCCTAAACCCTAAACCCCAAACCCTAAACTCTAAACCCTAATAAACCTTTAAACCTTAAACCCGATCCCTAAATCCTAAACCTTAAACCCGATCCCTAAACCCTAAACCTTAAAATGTTAACCCTAAATTCTAAACCCTAAACCATAAACCCTAAATCCTAAACTCTAAACCCTAAAACCACAAATCCCAAAACCCTAAACTCAACACCCTAAACCCTTAACCTAAATCATAAACTCTAAACCCTAAATACAAATTCTAAACCTTAAATCGTACAGCCTAAACCCTAAACCCTGAACCCTAAATATTAAACTCAAAACCCTAGAACCTAACCCTGACCCTAAACCTAAAATCCAAAAACTAAAACCCAAAACCCAAAACACTAAACCTTAAACCCTAAACCCTAAACCCTAAACCCTAAACCCTAAACCCTAAATCCTAAATTCTAAACCATAAAACCATAAAACCATAAACCATAAAACCATAAACCCTGAACCCTTTACCCTATACACTTAACCCTAAACCCTATATCTGAACTCTAAATCCTAAACCCTAAACCCTAAATCTTAAACTCTAAACCCTAACCCCCCCCCTATCGCTTCCCCATTTCCCAATTTTTTTCTCTCTCTAATTTCTCTCTCTACGCGGGANAATCCTAAATCCTAAACCTTAAACCCCATCGCTTCCCCATTTCCTAATTTTTTTCTCTCTCTAAATTCTCTCTCTACGCGAGACTCTCTAAAAATTCTGGAAAACTGCTACAGTTCCAACGGCTAGTTCACCAGCTGGAATGGCGCGTGCGCCGCCGGTGAACCTTTTCCGGCCGCCGGACCAAAGCCATCTGAGGCGCTCAGAGGAGACGAACAAAACCCATCAAGAATCATCACCTAACTCATCCTACAACTCCACGAAATCGCGAAATACAGAGGCGATGAACAGCGCGATTTCAGAGAAGGAGCTGGACGGGATTCAGAAATTTATTTCCCCAGATCGCGATATGGTGATTCATCGGAAACTATTTAGTGGGGAAGACTCTCCTAATCAAGGGCTACAACATACTCAAAAATCACATGATTCCATCACGCCATTTGGGAGATCTGATGAGGCGATTTTGGAGAAAGTCGGCGCAAATCCACCTGAGACGCGCCTTCAAATTCGTCCAACTTCGCCTCAATTTCACGGCGAGTTGACCACTGGGGTTTGTTCACTGGGTGAAGAGGTACATCTCACAGCAATCTCGAGCAAAATGGCCGGTCAAATCTCCAGCGACATGAATTCCGGTGAGCAAGTAGTCGAAGGAGACGCCGGCGCCACTGGAGACAAATGCTCGCCGGACGAGGAGCTTCACCTGACCAATATATCCACCAAATTAACTCAAGAACACAACCATACTAACATTCCAACAAGGTTTACAAAATCTGCAGCCAACTCACAGATTGAGCTTGAGGATCACAGCTGCAGAATTGAAGATGAACAACAGACTTTCTCCCAAGATCAAGCAGGGCCTAATGGTCAAAAACAAGAACACAATGCTATAGGGAAACAACAAATTGACATGGAAGTTACACAAGTAACTTCGGGCAATCCTCAGAGCCAAAAAGATCAACTGGATAATACCAGCTCTACTAACTTGGAAATCATTGATGTGGAAAACTCATCACACTTCTCATTTGGAGTGAAACCAGTGGATACAATTCCCAGCAATGGAATCCAACAAAATCAAGGTATGATTCCTAAATACAATAATGCATCTTCTCATGTCTCTATGCAGGAACAACAGCAAACAAATATCAATTTCATGAGCACAAAACCAAATGTCGAGAGCACTCAGGCAGGTAAGTTTTCGCACTCTAACTCTAGCAAAAATGATGTTAACTTGAGTAGTAGTGATACCTATGTGAATGATAGTGTACCTGGGCAAAAGAATGTTTTGAGGGAAGAGCAGAAAATGAGCAGGGGAGACACTGAATCCCAGCAGCAAGTTAATCGGATTCAATGTATTGTGAGAGATAAAAATGTTGCTCAACCAGCTGATCAAGGAGGGAATACTCAACCAAATAACTATCATAGAGATTTTCCTAAACTCTCTAGCAATTTTGATAGGCATACCAATTCTAATCAGCAGAACCAACAAATACACCAAGCCAATCAGTCCAAAGAGCCCAGCAATCCCAACGCGAACCAAAATACCAAGCAGAATCAGAGTGTCGAACCTGCCCCTTACACAGTGGTGCAGACTCTTGCTGCTAGGCTCAGGCAGATCCATGCTACGCAAACTACTACTATAGAACTTGTGCCTCCCAAACACACTACTAAACAAGGCCAACCTGCTGTAATTTTCGCCATGGATGATTTCATGAATAAATTAGCTGTGGACTGTAAATATACTCTTATAGGTAAATTCAGTAACACTATGCCTAAGATAGAACTGATCAGGAAGAGCTTCATCCAACAAACTCAGCTGAATGGGGGGGGTCAATATTGCCCACTATAATGCTAGGCATGTGTTCATTGATTTGGAAAATGAATTGGACTACAATACTGTTTGGACGCAACAAAGAATGACCATCGAGGGCAANCAGACAGATCCATGCTACGCAAACTACTACTATAGAACTTGTGCCGCCCAAACACACTACTAAACAAGGCCAACCTGCTGTGATCTTCGCCATGGATGATTTCATGAATAAGCTAGCTGTGGACTGTAAATATACTCTTATAGGTAAATTCAGTAACACTATGCCCAAGATAGAACTGATCAGGAAGAGCTTCATCCAACAAACTCAGCTGAATGGGGGGGTCAATATTGCTCATTATAATGCTAGGCATGTGTTCATTGATTTGGAAAATGAATTGGACTACAATACTGTTTGGACGCAACAAAGAATGACCATCGAGGGCAAACTCATGAGAATACAAGCCTGGTCCCCTAATTTTAGGCCAGAGGAAGAAACACCTATTGTTCCTATATGGGTGCTGTTACCAGGACTGCCCTGGCACTGCTTCAAGAAGGAATTCATCACCCCTCTGCTGGAGTCTGTGGGCAAAGTCCTTTATCTGGATACAGCTTCTATTAAACGAACTAGAGCTAGTATGGCCAAGGTAAAAGTCCAAGTCGACCTCACCAAAGCTAGACCTCGACATGTTTGGATAGGCTTAGATGAGGAAGACCTCACTATAGGGAGATGGCAACCAATCGAATATGAAAATATCCCTCCTTACTGTACCTACTGCAAGCATCAAGGTCACATGATAGAGGATTGCAATTTCAAAATAAGAGATGAGGATCTCAAACGTAGAAAAGAATTAGGAGCAGAGATGAAAACCATAAATAATAGTGAGCAGGGGCAGCAGGGAAAGGAGCATAGACAAGTCAGGCCAAGGGAGCAAGAGGAACAACAAAATCAAAACACCAACGAAGGGCAGAACCAGTTATTACCTGAACAGCAAAAAGATGAAGAATGGCATGTGTCAAGAAGAAGAAACAACAAATCACAGGAGGAGAAAACACAGAAGGCAGTGTGGAGACCAACCTCACCAAAGAACAAAGTGTCAAGAGATCAACCACAACCCATGACTCAGCAAAAAGGTATAAATAATATTTCTGATCATAATCTTTTTTCTAACCTTAGCATGCAGGAAAAACAGCCTCCAGATATTCAGAGACATAACAACAATGAAGGGAAAGCAACACATGAATCACAAAGCATGTCGAAAACAAACCACAACCAAAAAGAACAGATCATGCAAACAGGAATCCAAGCAAATAATAAGAGCACAGGTATTGACTCAATGCTCCCAATTCCCACCAACCCCAGTATTTTAATTCCTAATGTTACTGCTGAAGTTGAAGGAGGGATGGATGGGGGACGTCAGGAGAGCCACACTAACATGCAGGAAAAGGGGTCCAAAGGGGGGAATTTGCCTCATGTTATGCATGAGGGTACACACCTTGACCATAGTCCTGACCTTAGAGCTCCTGCTACCACTACTGTCCAGTCCCACCAACAGGTACAGCAACAGGTACAATCAGGATCAGAGAAACGAATTAGTACTGAAAATATTAAGGAAAAGCAGCAAGTAAGGGCAGGACCTGCAGATAAACAGAATAAAGGAGCCATGGCAAAAGATATGGGAGCCAAAGCAAGCACTAGCAACCAAGGAAATACTCCCAAGAGCAAGAATAAACCAAGTAAGAAAAAGAGGGAGGCAGCTAAAAAAAGACAGAGCACACAGCAGAACAATGTACAGCAGGGGGAACAACAAAAAGAAGGGAAAGTCTGCAAGAGGTTTATTATGGTTGATGATCAGTTGGGCATGGATATTACCCCTTTACAAACACAATACATGAACCCTCCAATTAATGTCCCTCCTGATGACAGGTCTGCAAAGTGTCAACTGAACACAGGTCCTATAATAGATGAGTATGCAGTTGATAATTCAGAGGATGAACCGGATGTGGATAATCAATCCCTCAAAGACCCTGATGATGATGATGAGACTAGTGAGCTTCTTATTAGAGCTTTTAGTCCTCATCCGGATAAAGACTTTGCAGAAGAAATTCAGCAGGTGGCTAATAGTCAGGGCTTATCACCTAGAGGGATACACCATGAGAGATTCAAATTCCAAGTTCAGGACATCAATACTGTCACTGCTGGCAGACCAAACACTAGGCTGTTTACCTCCCCATCATCTCAATGATTAGTACAATTATTTGGAATGTGAGGGGGATCAACACCCAAGGTGTAATCGAAAGACTCAAAATGCTCAAGAAGATGCATCAACTATCTATCATAGCCATCCTGGAACCCTTCTCGGACAATACTCACATTCAAAGTGTTCAAAATCAGTTAGCTATGGAGCATGGTGTGAGTAATCGCAATGGTAAAATCTGGCTCTTTTGGAACATGGACATTGATTGTGTAATACTAGAGGAGGATGAGCAACAAATTACTTGTGATTTTAGTCAGAATGAACTCCAAAACCACTTCATCACCACTTTTGTGTATGCCAAATGTAAGGACCACCTCAGGAGGCCTTTATGGGATAGAATGTTACATCACTCTGCAGATATTAATAGGCCCTGGTGTTCTGTGGGAGACTACAATGTTATTACTTCTATTGAAGAAAAGCTGGGAGGGGTTCCTTACAACATGAGAAAAAGTTTAGAGTTCATTGCTGTTATTGAGGCCTGTGGTCTTATAGATTTAGGCTTCAGTGGATAGAAATTTACTTGGTCCAACAATAGGGGTATACAACAGAGAGTTTGGAAAAGGCTGGACAGAGCTCTTGTTACTGATGCCTGGCTAGAAAAAAAGCCTCAGACTACTATCACCCACTTACCCTCTGTAGGGTCAGATCACTGCCCTCTATTAATGGAAATGGTGACTAGGGAAGATGATCATATCAAATACTTTAAATTTCTTAATTGCTGGACTGACCAACCAAATTTCCTTGACATTGTTAAAGCCTGCTGGGACAAGAATGTGGAGGGGAACAACATGTGGAAATTTCATCAGAAAATGAAGAGATTGTCGAACACTCTTAGCAACTGGTCCAGAAAGGAGTTTGGGGACATTTTTGCTAAAGTCAGGGAATATGAGGAGAATGTCAAAACAATGGAGGAGCAGCTGATTCAAGACAATAGCGAGATTAATAGAGCTATGCTACATGAACTCAATGCTAAGTATATCAGGTTTTTGAAGATTGAGGACTCCATTTTGAAACAAAAAACACAGCTACAATGGTTCAAGGAAGGAGATTGCAATACAAAATACTTCCACTCCCTGATAAGGGGAAGAAGAAGAAGGTTATTCATTCACAAAATTATCAGGGAGGATGGGGAATGGATACAGGGAGATGAAATTATTGCTGAAGCTGCCTGTGACCATTTCTAGAAAATCTTCACAGGAGATAGCAACTTCATCAAGGAGGATGTCTTGGACTGCATACCACAGATGGTCACCCAGGAACAAAATGCTAGACTTACTGCTCTGCCTAATCTGGAGGAGTTGAAGGAAGTAGTATTCTCCATGAACCCTAGCTCTGCAGCTGGCCCTGATGGGATGAATGGATATTTTTTTCAGAAGTGTTGGCACATTATCAAGCATGACCTCCTTGGTGTCACTCGTGCATTCTTTTGTGGTCAAGAAATCCCCAAATATTTCTCTCATTCCTGCATTGTTCTCCTTCCTAAGGTGAAAAACCCTAACAAACTTTCAGAATTCAGGCCCATTAGTCTAAGCAACTTCACTAGTAAAATTATATCTAAGCTAGTGAGTTCTAGACTAGGTCCTATTCTACCTAGTTTGGTTTCTCTTAATCAGTCGGGGTTCGTCAAAGGGAGGAGCATCTCAGAAAATATTATGCTGGCCCAAGAGATTATTCATCAAATTAAGAAACCCAATATTGGAAGCAATGTTATTATAAAATTGGATATGGCTAAAGCGTATGACAGGGTTTCTTGGTCTTACATATGTTTGGTGCTAAGAAGGATGGGATTTGATGAAGTCCTTATTGATATGGTTTGGAGAATCATGGCTAACAATTGGTACTCTATTATAGTCAACGGCAAAAGACATGGTTTCTTTCAATCCACTAGAGGTCTCAAGCAAGGCGATCCGTTATCTCCTGCCCTATTTATTTTAGGTGCAGAAGTACTCTCCAGATCTCTGAACAGATTACACAATAACCCCGAATACCATGGTTTCTTCATGGAACCTAGAGGCCCACAAGTGAATCACTTAAGTTTTGCGGATGACATTATCCTTTTCACTTCTGGAAGACAGAAAACACTGAAGCTTATCATGCAGACTCTCCAGTCCTATGAGCAGTCCTCAGGCCAACTAGTTAATATTGAGAAAAGTCACTTCATGGTTCACTCGTGTGCATTCAACAGCACAAAGGACAGAATCAAGAGAATCACTGGTTTCAGGCAAAAAGAGGGCCCGATCACCTACCTCGGTTGTCCCTTATTTGTTGGTAGGCCTCGGATTATTTATTTTTCTGACCTTATTAACAAAGTCTTATGCAGGATCACAGGTTGGCAAACTAAGCTTTTAAGTTACGGAGGTAGAGCAATCCTTGTCAAGCACGTGTTGCAATCCTTACCTATCCACCTATTAGCCTCAGTAACACCTCCAGTCACTGTCCTCAGGCAGATCCAAAGCATCACGGCTGACTTCTTCTGGGGATGGAGGAATGAAAAGAAAAAATATCATTGGTCGTCATGGAAAAATTTAAGCTTTCCTTACGATGAAGGGGGTGTTGGTATGAGGAACCTCAAAGATGTGTGTTTAGCCTTCCAATACAAACAATGGTGGATCTTTAGATCCAAACAAACTCTTTGGGGAGATTTTTTGAAGGCTAAATATTGCCAAAGGTCTAACCCAATTAGCAAGAAATGGGATACAAGGGAGTCACTGACCTGGAAGCACCTTATGCACAACAAACTTCAAGTCGAAAAACACATTCAATGGAAACTCAACTCGGGCAATTGCTCCTTTTGGTGGGATAATTGGCTGGGCATTGGACCTCTTGCTCATTACTCCACCGATAGCAACAGATTCGACAACACCACAGTGGCAGACTTTCGGCTTGAAGGGCAGTGGAACTGGAGCAAGCTTCTACAACAAGCACCTAACAGTCAATTAACCAGCATCCTCTCCACAGAATTCCCCACCCAGCAGGACCTCCCAGATGCAGCAATATGGAAACCAAGCATGGATGGGAACTTCAGCTGTTCATCTGCATAGAATGAGATTAGAGAAAGGAGGACCAAGACTAAATTCAACTCATTCATTTGGCATAAATGCATTCCTTTTAAAATTTCATTTCTTTTGTGGAGAATTCTAAGAGGTAAACTCCCTACTAATGAAAAACTAACTAGCTTTGGCATTGAGCCAGCAAGCTGTTTTTGCTGTTGTAACAGGTCTGGTCTCGACACGATAGAGCACATATTCAACACAGGACAATTTGCGACATACGTGTGGAGAAGCTTTGCAGAGGCTGCTGGAATCAGCACAGACCACAGCTCTCTTACTCACCTCATCATACAATGGTGGTCAGCGAAGTATAACAATGAAGCACACAAGCTACTACTACAAGCTACACCTTTATTCATTTGTTGGAACCTTTGGAAGAATCGTTGTGCTAGTAAATATGGAGGCAAATCGTCCAATATTAGTCGAGTCAAATATGCAATCTATAAGGACAACTACAAATTAATGAATACAAACTTCCCCCAAATCAAATGGCCGTCAAACTGGAAGGATTTGTTTCAGCTGGGGGAGAATTGCATCCATGATATCAAAGTGACACTCGTTAAATGGATAAAACCGCCGGCTCGCTGGATCAAAATCAACACCGATGGCAGTGCCTTAAGCAACCCGGGCAGAATTGGAGCAGGTGGCATCCTAAGGGATCAAATGGGAGCAATGCTATTAGCTTTTGCTACTCCTTTGGGGGAAGGCACTAACAACCAAGCTGAAATAGGAGCAGCTTTTTTTGGCATGACATGGGCACTTCAATTGGGTTACAAGAATGTTGTTTTGGAAGTGGATTCGCAGCTGCTGGTGGACTGGATTATGCAGAGAGCCAAGCCTCCATGGAGCATTAGCACACAACTACAACAGCTTCAGGAACTCATCAGCCAAACACATAACTTTCGGTGCAAACACACCTTCAGAGAGGCTAACTTTGTGGCCGACTCCTTATCAAAGCAAAGTCACAAGCTTACTTGTCCCAGTATCTACTGCAACACCCAGCAACTACCAAAAGAAGCAAGAGCTTATTATCAACTAGACATGATCGAAATGGCAAGTTTCAGAAGACGGAAGATCAAGAGGATCAAAGAACCACCTTGAGTGGACTTCAAATTTTTTCAACCTAACTATGATAGAAAATTGTAGTTTTTGAATAGGTCTAGAGTTTTATTTTGTCTAATTGTAAAGGGAGAGTCTCCCTTATTTATGAATTCTAGCTTCTTTGTATCGAGAGGAGTCCTCTCTTTTAGGTGCTTAGTTTCTAGAGTTTCCTTTCTTAGAATGGGGATAAATCGACTATCCTTAGTAGGAAGGTCGACTAATGAACCACCATAGGTTTGGAGGTTAGGTTTATGTCCCCCTCCTTGTATTTTGTTTGTTTTTATTTATGTTAAGGCCTGGGGGTGTTGCTAAGCCCCTAACACCCCCAAGGGTCGTTCAAATAAAATAAAAAAAATAAAAAAAATAAAAAAAACCTTAAACCCTAAACCACAAACCCTAAATCCTAAAAATGAAACCCAAAACACTAGACCCTATACCCTAAACCCTAAGCTCTTAACACAAAACCCTAAAGCAAAAACCCTAAACATTAAACCCTAAATCCGAAAGACTAACCCTAAACCCTAAATCCTAAACACTAAACCTAAACCCTGAGCCCTAAACTTTAAATCCTAAACCCAAAATACTAAATCCTAAACCATAAAACCTAAACCTAAACCCTAAACCCTAAATCCAAAATCCTAAACCCTAAACTCTTAACCCTTAACCTTAATCCTAAACCCTAAACGCTAAATACCAAACTCTAAACCCTAAGCCCAAAACCCTAAACCCTAAACCCCTAAACCTAAACCCTAAACCCTAAACCCTAAATCCCAGACTCTAAACACTATGCCATAAACCCCGAACCCTAACCACTACACCCTAAACCATAAACCCTAAACCATAAACCATAAACCCTAAAC
>NC_064288.1:62210999-62257646 GCF_019186545.1 Solanum stenotomum
GAATCCCAGCAGCAAGTTAATCGGATTCAATGTATTGTGAGAGATAAAAATGTTGCTCAACCAGCTGATCAAGGAGGGAATACTCAACCAAATAACTATCATAGAGATTTTCCTAAACTCTCTAGCAATTTTGATAGGCATACCAATTCTAATCAGCAGAACCAACAAATACACCAAGCCAATCAGTCCAAAGAGCCCAGCAATCCCAACGCGAACCAAAATACCAAGCAGAATCAGAATGTCGAACCTGCCCCGTACACAGTGGTGCAGACTCTTGCTGCTAGGCTCAGACAGATCCATGCTACGCAAACTACTACTATAGAACTTGTGCCGCCCAAACACACTACTAAACAAGGCCAACCTGCTGTGATCTTCGCCATGGATGATTTCATGAATAAGCTAGCTGTGGACTGTAAATATACTCTTATAGGTAAATTCAGTAACACTATGCCCAAGATAGAACTGATCAGGAAGAGCTTCATCCAACAAACTCAGCTGAATGGGGGGGTCAATATTGCTCATTATAATGCTAGGCATGTGTTCATTGATTTGGAAAATGAATTGGACTACAATACTGTTTGGACGCAACAAAGAATGACCATCGAGGGCAAACTCATGAGAATACAAGCCTGGTCCCCTAATTTTAGGCCAGAGGAAGAAACACCTATTGTTCCTATATGGGTGCTGTTACCAGGACTGCCCTGGCACTGCTTCAAGAAGGAATTCATCACCCCTCTGCTGGAGTCTGTGGGCAAAGTCCTTTATCTGGATACAGCTTCTATTAAACGAACTAGAGCTAGTATGGCCAAGGTAAAAGTCCAAGTCGACCTCACCAAAGCTAGACCTCGACATGTTTGGATAGGCTTAGATGAGGAAGACCTCACCATAGGGAGATGGCAACCAATCGAATATGAGAATATCCCTCCCTACTGTGCCTACTGCAAGCATCAAGGTCACATGATAGGGAACTGCAACTTCAAAATAAGAGATGAGGATCTCAAACGTAGAAAAGAATTAGGAGCAGAGATGAAAACCATAAATAATAGTGAGCAGGGGCAGCAGGGAAAGGAGCATAGACAAGTCAGGCCAAGGGAGCAAGAGGAACAACAAAATCAAAACACCAACGAAGGGCAGAACCAGTTATTACCTGAACAGCAAAAAGATGAAGAATGGCATGTGTCAAGAAGAAGAAACAACAAATCACAGGAGGAGAAAACACAGAAGGCAGTGTGGAGACCAACCTCACCAAAGAACAAAGTGTCAAGAGATCAACCACAACCCATGACTCAGCAAAAAGGTATAAATAATATTTCTGATCATAATCTTTTTTCTAACCTTAGCATGCAGGAAAAACAGCCTCCAGATATTCAGAGACATAACAACAATGAAGGGAAAGCAACACATGAATCACAAAGCATGTCGAAAACAAACCACAACCAAAAAGAACAGATCATGCAAACAGGAATCCAAGCAAATAATAAGAGCACAGGTATTGACTCAATGCTCCCAATTCCCACCAACCCCAGTATTTTAATTCCTAATGTTACTGCTGAAGTTGAAGGAGGGATGGATGGGGGACGTCAGGAGAGCCACACTAACATGCAGGAAAAGGGGTCCAAAGGGGGGAATTTGCCTCATGTTATGCATGAGGGTACACACCTTGACCATAGTCCTGACCTTAGAGCTCCTGCTACCACTACTGTCCAGTCCCACCAACAGGTACAGCAACAGGTACAATCAGGATCAGAGAAACGAATTAGTACTGAAAATATTAAGGAAAAGCAGCAAGTAAGGGCAGGACCTGCAGATAAACAGAATAAAGGAGCCATGGCAAAAGATATGGGAGCCAAAGCAAGCACTAGCAACCAAGGAAATACTCCCAAGAGCAAGAATAAACCAAGTAAGAAAAAGAGGGAGGCAGCTAAAAAAAGACAGAGCACACAGCAGAACAATGTACAGTAGGGGGAACAACAAAAAGAAGGGAAAGTCTGCAAGAGGTTTATTATGGTTGATGATCAGTTGGGCATGGATATTACCCCTTTACAAACACAATACATGAACCCTCCAATTAATGTCCCTCCTGATGACAGGTCTGCAAAGTGTCAACTGAACACAGGTCCTATAATAGATGAATATGCAGTTGATAATTCAGAGGATGAACCGGATGTGGATAATCAATCCCTCAAAGACCCTGATGATGATGATGAGACCAGTGAGCTTCTTATTAGAGCTTTTAGTCCTCATCCGGATAAAGACTTTGCAGAAGAAATTCAGCAAGTGGCTAATAGTCAGGGCTTATCACCTAGAGGGATACACCATGAGAGATTCAAATTCCAAGTTTAGGATATCAATACTGTCACTGCTGGCAGACCAAACACTAGGCTGTTTACTTCCCCATCATCTCAATGATTAGTACAATTATTTGGAATGTGAGAGGGATCAACACCCAAGGTGTAATCGAAAGACTCAAAATGCTCAAGAAGATGCATCAATTATCTATCATAGCCATCCTGGAACCTTTCTCAGACAATACTCACATTCAAAGTGTTCAAAATCAGTTAGCTATGGAGCATGGTGTGAGTAATCGCAATGGTAAAATCTGGCTCTTTTGGAACATGGACATTGACTGTGTAATACTAGAGGAGGATGAGCAACAAATTACTTGTGATTTTAGCCACAATGAACTCCAAAACCACCTCATCACCACTTTTGTGTATGCCAAATGTAAGGACCACCTCAGGAGGCCTTTATGGGATAGAATGTTACATCACTCTGCAGATACTGATAAGCCCTGGTGTTCGGTGGGAGATTACAATGTTATTACTTCTATTGAAGAAAAGCTGGGAGGGGTTCCTTACAACATGAGAAAAAGTTTAGAATTCATTGCTGTTATTGAGGCCTGTGGTCTTATAGACTTAGGCTTCAGTGGACAGAAATTTACTTGGTCCAACAACAGGGGTATACAACAGAGAGTTTGGAAAAGGCTGGACAGAGCTCTTGTTAATGATGCCTGGCTGGAAAAAATGCCTCAGACTACTATCACCCATTTACCCTCTGTAGGGTCAGATCACTGTCCTCTATTAATGGAAATGGAAACTAGGGAAGATGATCATATCAAATACTTTAAATTTCTTAATTGCTGGACAGACCAACCTAAATTCCTTGATATTGTTAAAGCTTGCTGGGACAGGAATGTTGAAGGCAACAACATGTGGAAATTTCATCAGAAAATGAAGAGATTGTCCAACACTCTTAGCAATTGGTCCAAAGAGGAATTTGGGGACATTTTTGCTAAAGTCAGGGCTTTTAAGGAGAAGGTCAAAACAATGGAGGAGCAGCTGATTCAAGAGCCTAGTGAGAGTAATAGATCTTTACTTCATGAATTCAATGCTAGGTATATCAAATTCTTGAAGATAGAAGACTCCATTTTGAAACAAAAAGCACAGATACATTGGTTCAAGGAAGGTGACTGCAATACAAAATACTTCCACTCCCTGATAAGGGGAAGAAGAAGAAGGCTTTTTATTCATAAAATTATCAGGGAGGATGGGGAATGGATACAGGGAGATGAGATAATTGCTGAAGCTGCCTGCGACCATTTCCAGAAAATCTTCACAGGAGATAACAAAGTCATCAATGAGGATGTCCTGGACTGTATACCACAGATGGTCAACCAGGAGCATAATGATAGACTTACTGCTATGCCTAATATGGATGAATTAAAGGAAGTAGTATTCTCCATGAACCCTAACTCTGCAGCTGGTCCTGATGGGATGAATGGACATTTTTTTCAAAAGTGTTGGCATATTATCAAACATGATCTTCTTGGTGTAATTCATGCATTCTTTTGTGGTCAAATGATTCCCAAGTACTTCTCTCACTCTTGCATTGTGCTCCTCCCTAAGGTGAAAAATCCTAACAAACTGTCAGAATTCAGGCCTATTAGTCTAAGCAACTTCACTAGTAAGATTATTTCTAAACTAGTAAGTTCTAGACTAAGTCCTATTCTACCTAGTTTGATTTCCCTTAATCAGTCAGGGTTCGTCAAAGGGAGAAGTATTTCAGAAAATATTATGCTGGCCCAAGAAATTATCCATCAAATTAAGAAACCTAACATTGGAAGCAATGCTATTATTAAACTGGATATGGCTAAAGCGTATGACAGGGTTTCTTGGTCTTATATATGTTTGGTATTACGAAGGATGGGATTTGATGAAGTTCTTATCGATATGATTTGGAGAATCATGGCTAACAAATGGTACTCTATTATTGTCAATGGCAAAAGACATGGTTTCTTTCAATCCACGAGAGGACTCAAGCAAGGCGACCCGTTATCTCCTGCCCTATTTATTTTAGGTGCAGAGGTACTTTCCAGATCACTGAACAGGCTGTACAATAACCCCGAATACCATGGTTTCTTCATGGAACCTAGAGGCCCCCAAGTAAATCACTTAAGCTTTGCGGATGATATTATCCTCTTCACCTCAGGACGACAGAAAACACTGCAGCTTATCATGCAGACTCTCCAGTCCTATGAGCAGTCCTCAGGCCAAGCAGTTAACATCGAGAAAAGTCATTTCATGGTTCACTCATGTGCATTCAACAACACAAAAGATAGAATCAAAAGAATCACAGGTTTCAGGCAAAAGGAGGGCCCTATCACGTACCTCGACTGCCCCCTATTTGTTGGTAGGCCTAGGATCATCTATTTTTCTGACCTTATTAACAAAGTTTTATGCAGGATCACAGGATGGCAAACTAAGCTTTTAAGTTATGGTGGTAGAGCAATCCTTGTCAAGCATGTTCTACACTCTCTACCTATTCACCTTTTAGCCTCAGTAACGCCTCCAGTCACTGTCCTCAGGCAGATCCAAAGCATTACGGCTGACTTCTTTTGGGGATGGAGGAATGAGAGGAAAAAATATCACTGGTCGTCTTGGAAAAATTTAAGCCTCCCGTACGATGAAGGCGGTGTTGGTATGAGGAACCTCAAAGATGTGTGTTTAGCCTTCCAATACAAACAGTGGTGGATCTTCAGATCCAAACAAACCCTTTGGGGGGATTTTTTGAAGGCTAAATATTGCCAAAGGTCTAACCCAATTAGCAAGAAATGGGATACAGGGGAGTCACTAACATGGAAACATCTTATGCACAACAAGCTCCAAATCGAAAAACACATTCAATGGAAGCTCAACTCTGGCAATTGCTCTTTTTGGTGGGATAATTGGCTGGGCAGTGGACCTCTTGCTCACTACTCTACCAATAGCAACAGATTCAACAACACAACAGTGGCAGATTTTCGACTTGATGGACAGTGGAACTGGAACAAGCTTCTACAACAACCACCTCGCAGTCAGCTGACCAGCATCCTCTCCACAAATTTCTCCAACCAGCAGGAACTTCCAGACTTAGCAATATGGAAACCATGCATGGATGGGAACTTCAGCTGCTCCTCTGCATGGAACGAGATTAGAGAAAAGAGGACCAAGACCAAATTCAATTCTTTCGTTTGGCATAAGTGTATCCCTTTTAAAGTTTCATTTCTTTTGTGGAGAACCTTAAGAGGCAAACTCCCTACTAATGAAAAACTAACCAGCTTTGGCATTGAGCCAGCAAGCTGTTTCTGTTGTTGTAACAGGTCTGGCCTCGACACGATAGAGCACATATTCAACACAGGACAATTCGCGACATACGTGTGGAGAAGCTTTGCAGATGCTGCTGGAATCATCACAGATCACAGCTCACTTAATCAACTCATCATACAATGGTGGTCAGCGAAGCACAACAATGAAGCACACAAGCTACTACTACAAGCGATACCATTATTCATTTGTTGGAACCTTTGGAAGAATCGCTGTGCTAGTAAATACGGAGGCAAATCGTCCAATATTAGTCGAGTCAAATATGCAATCTACAAGGACAATTACAAACTAATGACTACAAACTTCCCCCAAATCAAATGGCCTTCAAATTGGAAGGAATTGTTTCAGCTGGGGGAGAATTGCATTCAGGACATCAAAGTGACACTCGTTAAATGGATAAAGCCATCAGATTGTTGGGTCAAAATCAACACAGACGGCAGTGCATTAAACAACCCGGGCAGAATTGGAACAGGTGGCATCCTAAGGGATCAAATGGGAGCAATGCTATTAGCTTTTGCTACTCCTTTGGGGGAGGGCACTAACAACCAAGCTGAAATAGGTGCAGCCATCTTTGGCATGACATGGGTACTTCAACTGGGATACAAGAATGTTGTCTTGGAAGTGGACTCGCAGCTGCTGGTGGACTGGATCAAGCAGAGAGCCAAACCTCCATGGTGCATCAGCATACAACTACAGCAACTTCAGGAACTCATCAGGCAAACACACAACTTTCGGTGCACACACACCTACAGGGAAGCTAACTTTGTGGCCGACTCCTTATCAAAACAAAGTCATAAGCTCACTTGTCCTCAAATATACTGCAACAGCCAGCAACTACCAAAAGAAGTAAGAGCCTATTATCAACTAGACATGATCGAAATGGCAAGCTTCATGAGGAGGAAAATCAAGAGGATCAAAGAACCACCTTGAATTGAACACAAACTTCTTCATCGTAACTATGATTGAAAAACATAGTTATTTGAATAGGTCTAGAGTTTTATATTATCTACTTGTAAAGGGAAAGTCTCCCTTATTTATGAATTCTAGATTTTTTGTATCGAGAGGAGTCCTCTCTTGTAGGTACTTAGAATCTAGAGTTTCCTTTTTTAGAATGGGGATAAGTTGACTATCCTTAGTAGGAAGGTCGACTAATGAACCACCATAGGATTGGAGGTTAGGTTTATGTCCCCCTCCGTGTACTTTGCTCGTTTTTATTTATGGTAAGGCCTGGGGGTGTTGCTAAGCCCCTGACCCCCCCAAGGGTCGTTCAAATAAAAAATANACCCTGAACCCTAAACCCTAAACCCTTAAATCTAAAAACTAAACCCTATACCCTAAATCCTAAACCCTACACCCTAAACCCTAAACCCTAATCCCTTTAAAAAAATCCTAAACCCTAAACCTTAAA
The DNA here is from genome assembly GCF_019186545.1 of Solanum stenotomum. Classification (NCBI taxonomy): domain Eukaryota; kingdom Viridiplantae; phylum Streptophyta; class Magnoliopsida; order Solanales; family Solanaceae; genus Solanum; species Solanum stenotomum. The sequence continues at coordinate 62,218,050 of NC_064288.1, forward strand.
CCCTATACCCTAACTATAAACCCTATACCTTGACCATAAACCCTGAACCCTAAAACCCTATACCCTAAATCCTAAACCCTACACCCTAAACTGTAAACCCTAATCCCTTTTTAAAAAATCCTAAACCCTAAACCTTAAACCCTATATTCTAAATATAAACCCTATACCTTGACCATAAACCCTGAACCCTAAACCCTAAATACAAAGTCTAATGTAACAGCGCATATTATGCATATGCTTATTCTATTCTTGTGATACTTGACATAGCCTTATAGTATAGGGGAGGGACCATGTTTCTTATATTATTAGCGTTGGTTTAAACTTGCTCGGAAGATGATGTGATGCCTTGCATGTTGCAGCATGTGTACTGCAAGTTATAACTCCAACAAAAGTATTTAAACTCGAGTCGGGAAGGTGGTAATTGATCTTAAAGTTGAAAGTTAAGTGCTAAGTTAAAGAAAAAGAGATTAATAATTAGAGAATGGAATAAAATAGGAGAGTAGCTTGCTTGACTTAACTAAGCTAGTAGGTGACAAGTAGGTGCATCACCTACTTTGACTTATTGACCAGTCCAAAGAACCAAGTAGGTGCATCACCTACTTGAGCTATATGGATCTAGTTAAAAAGGCCAAGGTTTATGGATCAGATTTGGGCCTATGCTAATGTACTCACTTGAGGCCCAAACTATGTTAAATAAAACAAAATAAAATTAAAGCCCAGCAGCCAAATCTGCCAAGGCCCAATATATTTAGGTCCAAGTGAAAGCTAGTATGTGCATCACTAAGTTTGACCTTTTGAGCTACTTGATATACATAAGCACGTGCATCACCTACTTGACCAATTAGTGGCTTAAAATGAAGCTTTCTAGTGGATATTCTTAAAGGTGAAGAAAGCTCAATATAAAAATATATTGGCTGCTATTCTCACTCATTTTAACACACATTATTGAGGATTAGCTCCAGCCCTTTCTCTATCTTTTCTTTTAAGGATTAAACAACATCCTTAAAGTTCTTCTAGGGTTCTTGAAGAAACCCTCATCCCTGCAAGACAAGGTAAGTGAAAACACTTGTGGATTTATCCTAATTCTCCCATGAATGATTAGGAAAACATGTTATTAATGCTCAAGTATAGGTATAAAGGCATAATATTTCCAGAAGCTACTGCTCACTTCCTTGGTTATTAAGATACTTTTCTCTTTTTCTTTGGTTTAAGTGTGAAGGAAAGTTGAAGTTCTATAGGAATTCAAGTTATAAGGAGAAGTTACAGAAATTGAGGTAATGTGACTGCTCCATTTTCTTCCACCTTATGTATGGGTGTGCTGTCATAAAGAACTCAAGGTGGTGGTGAGTTCAATAATTGGTTGTATGATAAAGAATACTTGAGGCTGTTTTATGTGTATTGTTGTTGGTGCAGTTTGGGTAATCTTGGAAAAGAATATATAATGTATGTATTGGGCAGAGAAGGAGGGTGTGGCGATACACATTGTTTTAAGGGTTGTATGGGCTCATTATCCGTCAAAGTTAGCTACTGTTTTACGAGGCTCACGGTGTGATAGCTGCTAATTTAATCATGACTTATATTGTAGATTAAAACCTGAAAGGGGAGGCTGAATCGTGATAGTTGTATTGATCAGAAGATAAGGTATGTAAGGCTATTCGATTCAATATTTTCGACATGAAATCTGATACGTGAGGTTAATATCAATATGTGGCAGCGTATGATCTCCAAATAGCTAACAATATTTTCCCCTCTCCTTAGTGTATAGAATTACTTCATTATATGTATAGTACTCTATACTTGTGTAATTATCCTCCTATGTGCTGCTATAGAAATGGTATTTGCAAAAGCAAGTTTGGTGAATCCTCCTCTTAATCAGTTGAAGTCAAATGTGTCATTTAAGCTCACAAGTAATGCATTGATGTTACATAGCTCCTTATGTCATTGTTACTGCCTTGAAGTATTATTTTCATGTCTTCTACTACTGGTCCGTAGTTCCAATTAACAAAAATGAATTATGACCACCAAAACAGCAATCTCAAGGATTAAAGAATCTAAGTGAAGAAATCTGTATAATTAAGGGTAGCAGCTTAGGGGCGGCTAGCATGGGCCGATCCCAATTGGTAAAGAAGGGTGGCAGCTCAGGGGCGTAATCCTAGCATGGTCCGATCCCAATTTTTTAATTATGAGGACCACATCCCAGGGGTTAAAATGCATAGCATGGGTCATCCTCTTCTACCACTAATCAGCTAGTCATTTGTATCACATGCCTTATAAAAGATCATAACACACAGAAAGGTAAAGACAAGAATGTAACATACATGATCCCACAAGAGTTAACAAAGGTGGTCTTCTGTTCTGATTTATGCACACATATATTGATACTTGGTTTCATTCGAACTCTTATTTTATTATGTTATTATAGCCTTACATATTTAGTACATTTTCTCGTATTGACGTCCCTCGCGGGGACGCTGCATTTCATGCTGCAGGCACAGGTACTTCAGCTAGTAGACCTCCTCGGTAGGAGCACACAAACTCAGCTACTTTTGGTGAGCTCCAGATTGTTCGGAGCTTTACTTAGTCTTTGGTAGATTTATTTTGGGTATTGTATCGTAGTTAGGAGTAAGGCGGGGTCTGTCCCGACCTACTCTAAGGTTTTCTATCTTTTAGAGGCTTTGTAGAGTTATGTTTATGGTTCAGTTGCGTCTTAACAAGTTCTGGCCTCAACGGCCAAGTCTTGTATATAAGTTTTGGGTCTACTTATGTTGGTTCGTATCGCTGCATCCTATGTGAACTTGTCACAAGATTGTCATAGTTATATGCATAGTAAGCACAGGTTACATGTTGGTTCTCTCGGGCCTAGAGGGCATCGGGTGCCTGTCCGTCTTAATGAGATTTGGGACGTGACATCTAAACCCTAAATCCTAAACCCTAATCCCTAAACCCTAAACCCTTAAACCCTAACTCCTAAACCCTAAACCCTTCCCTCAGTCAGGCTATGTTTAGGTATAAGTATAGCCTTAGTGAATAGGTCTAGGTTTTTATTCTCTTCTTATTTGTAAGGGGAGAGTCTCCCTCATTTAAATTTCTTAGGTGTCCGCTTTGATTTCTTTTTAGTAATGGGGATGAGTTGTCTGTCCTTAGTAGGATGGTTGACTTATGAACCACAATAGGATCGGAGGTAAGGTTTATGTCCCCCTCCTTGTATTTTAATATATTTTATTTATGCTAAGTCCCGGGTGTTACTAAGCCCATGACCACCCCAAAGGTCGTTCAATTTTTTTTTTGAAAAAAACCAAACCCTAAATCCTAAATCCTAAATGCTAAACCCTAAACCCTAAAAAGTAAACCCTATTCCCTTAACCATAAATACTAAACTCTAATCGCTAAACCCAAAACCTTATAACTTAAACCCTAACCCTAAACCCTAAACCCTAAACCTAAACCTAAACCCTATATCTTAAACCCTAAACCTAAACCCTATATCCTAAACCCTAAACCCTAAACCCTAAACTTTAAACCCTAAACCCTAAACCCTAAACTCAAAAAGCTAAACCCAAAATCCTAAACTCAAAACCCAATCCCTAACCATTAATCCTAAACCATAAACCCTAAACCTTCCCCAAAACCCTAAATCCAAACTCTAAACCCTAAACCCTAAATTCTAAACCCTAAACTCTAAATCCTAAACTCAAATTCCTAAACCCTAACCCCTAAAACTAAACCCTAAACTCGAAACACTAAACCCTAAACCCTAAACCTTAAACCCGATCCTTAAACCTTAAATCCTTAACCCTAAACTCTAAACCTTACACCCTAAACCCCAAATCCAAACTCTAAGCCCTGAACCCTAAACCCTAAACCCTAAACCCTAAAACCTAAACCCTAAACCCTAAACCCTAAACCCTAAATCCTAAATCCTAAACTCAAAATCCTAAACCCTAACCCTAAATCCTAAACCCTAAATTCCAAACTAAAAACCCTAAACCCTAAATCCAAAATTCCAAACTCTAAACCCTAAACCCTAAACCCTAATGCCTAAACCTACCCTATACCCTTAACCATAAACACTAAACTCTAATCCCTAAACCTTAAACCCTAGATCCTAAATCCTAAGACTTAAACACTAAACCCTAAACCATAAACCATAAACCATAAACCTAAATGATAACATCCAAGGAAACTCTACTCCATTGAAGGACAAGGATGAAGCTTTAGAAACTCCAAGGAGGCCCATAACAAGATCTCAAACCAAGGAGTTCAATGATAAACTCAATGGGCTTCCATCGCTGATCCAAAGGTGTCTTATTGGGGAAGAAAAGCTCAAGCCCAAGAGAGAGGAATTGTCCAAATGCCACAATTATTTGGTGGCCCAAATTCAAGCCCAAGATGAGGAATTTTAAGGTCCAATTTCGTGCAACTAAGGTCAAGAAGAGTCAAAGAATCAGCCACAACAAGAGTTGCTTTCTGCCCAAGTTTTGAGAGAAGACTAGTCAAACTTTCCAAGATTGTCAAGATTCTTTTCCTAGTTGAGATTTACCTTATTTATTTATATATATGTTATTAATATTTTCCTTAGACTATTTATGGTCTCCTAAGTACCATTTAATGCTTTCTTAGAAATACTAAATTTGTTCCTAGTTAGGTTACTTTATTTCCTTTCTAGAGTAGGATTCCTTGTAATTGTCTTTCTGGGTTTGGCTGACCTTTTTGCTTCTTATAAGGGGGCTTGGACGTTCTTCCCCCTTCTCCTATATATAGGAGTCCTTTTCATTCATTAAAGGGAATTTAGATTGATATTAATAATATTTGAGAGAGTTATTTGAACCTTTGTGACTTGTTCTTTGAGAATTTATCTTTAAACCTTTACTAGTTTCGTAGTTTAAGGTATAAAGTAACTTCTTCTTGTGATATCTTTGGTTTCTTTTTGGTATTCTTTAGAAGGTGATTAGTTTCTACATACTAATTATTGTCTTTAGTTACTCATAAAGCGGTCAAGATCCGAATCTATCGTTTTGAATCGTTTTCTCAAGTAAAGGCGTTAGATTTCTTCCATAAATTTATACGTTGTTACTTGGATCTTTTCAAGACATTAGAACATCTAATCCTTGGAAATTCGTGGATCTTTCCTTCGAATTTCCCATATCCTTAGTCAGTTTTTTTGTTTCTTTTCTTTGTGCTTCCGCATTCTAATATTCAATTCTCTATTTGTGATCTCCCTTCACCTTGTTGTTATCAAGTGGTATCAAAGCGGTTCTATCAAGATTCCGTTCTTGAGAAATCTTGGGATTTCTTCTTATATTAGAGCAGAAATTTTTTTAAAAATAAAAATGTAGCGTGAAAAAAAAATACTGTAGCATGAACAGTAGCGTGAACAAAAAAAATAAAAAAATTACAGTAGCGTGAAAAAAAAGAAGAAGTTATAACTTGCTCTCTAAGAAATCTGATTATTTCTGCTCCAAGAAATTTGATTACTTGACACCCAAGAAAGCTTATTACTTACTATTCAAGAAATCTTATTACTTGCTTTCCAAGTTTTGCATTAATTTGTTTCCAAGCAAGAAGGTAGGAAGAAGAAGGGATTCTAGATCTTTAAGAATAAGAGGAATTTTTTTTTCTTGTTCTTATAATTCTAAAATAAGTTCCTTTTTATTCGTGATTTGTTTCAACTAAATCCTACTTGTTCTAGGACTAGTTCTTTACTTTCTTTTTGTACCCCAAGATTCCATACTTTATTACTACGAACTTGATACACGTTTTGGTTTAATTATAAATCTACAAAGTATTCTCGTTCAAAGCTTATTTTGAGTGGAAAAAGGCAAGTGTGGGTGAGTTTAAAAGAGGGTAAAAGCCATATTAAAATTTAGTGATCAACTTGATCATTTATTCTTGTTCTTTAGATGTCTAATTTAGGTGGTGATGAGGAAAGGGCTCGTTCAGAAGCCGAGGTCAAAGGAAGGAACGACTTCACCCATCAAGCTATGCACCAACAATTTGAGAGATGGACCCTTCAATTTCAAGAGATGAGGGATATGATTTTCGAGCAGAGTGACACCATACCTGCAATTAGGAGGGAGAATGATGTTGTACCCCCAAATAATGTTAGACCCCAAGTTAGAAGGAATGTAACCCATATCCCTTTTGTAAATCCTGAATATGATAATGATGATTTTGATGTTGAATTTAATCTAGAAAGAAGAGATAAGAGGGGACAAAGAGGTAGAGTAGAAGATGATAATATAAATAGTATAAAGATGAATATGCCATCTTTCAAGGGGACAAGGGATCCAGACTTGTACCTTGATTGGGAGAGACGAGTTGAAGCCATCTTTGATTGCCATAACTTCTCTGAGGGTAAGAAAGTTAAACTTGCTGTTGTTGAGTTTTCTGATTATGCTGCTTCTTGGTGGGAAAAGCTTCTTAGGGACAGATTGCAAGAGGAGTTACCACCTATTGCTACGTGGGCAGAGATGAAGAGGGTAATGAGGAAGCGAATTATTTCATCATACTTCCAAAGAGATCTACAATCTCGCCTTCAACGCCTGAAACAAGGCTCCATGTCGGTGGATGAGTACTTCAAAAGCATGGATATGGCTATGATCCAAGCTAACTGCATGGAGGAAGAAGAGGCTACAATAGCTAGATTTTTAAATGGTTTAAATACAGAAATAGCTAATGTAGTAGAGATACAACAATATGTAACTTTAGATGAGTTAGTTGATTTGTCTGTAAAAGTTGAAAAACAAATTGAGAAAAAGCAGCAAAATAACTCATGGAGAAGTCGACCAAACACTATCTCTAAGAAGCCATGGTCAACTCAAGAGGGGAAAGCTCCTTCCAAACCTCAAGATGATAGAGGTAAAGGTAAGGTTGAGGAGGGAGGTAAAACCTTTAATCCTAAATCTTCTAAACCTTCAAGTTCTATTCAATGTCACAAATGTCATGGAAGGGGGCATATGATGCATGAATGTCCAAGTAGAAGAAACATCCTACTTAGAGAGAATGGAGAATATGAGAGTGAAAAAAGTGAGGGGGAAGAAGAAGAGGGAGAAGGTGTAAGTGAGGAAGATGATTTGGAACTGCCTAATGATGGTATAATTGGGGTGGTTAGGAGAATTATGACTATCAATTTGGGTAGTGTTGATGAAGGGCAGAGAGAGAATTTGTTTCATACTAGGTGTGGGATAAAAGGGAAGACTTATTCTATGATTATTGATGGGGGAAGTTGTGCAAATGTGGTGAGTTCATACTTGGTGGATAAACTAGGAATTGCATGCATGAAGCGCTCTACCCCATATAGGCTCCAATGGTTGAATGATTGTGGAGAAGTAAAAGTAAACAAACAATGCATGATTTCATTCAATGTTGGTAGGTATGAAGATGAGATTCTTTGTGATGTAGTTCCAATGCAAGCATGTCATGTTTTACTTGGCCGACCTTGGCAGTATGATAGGGATACTACTCATCATGGGAGAAAGAATAGGTATAGTCTTCTGCATAATGGTAAGAAGTATACTCTTGCACCATTATCTCCTTCTCAAGTGTTTGAAGATCAAAAACGATTGAGGGAAACAATGGGAAAACAAAAGGGAGAGGTAAAAAGTGAGCTTGAGGGAAAAGAAAAAGGCCAAGAGATAGAAAAAAAGAGAGATGGCCGAGAGAAAGAGAGAGAGGGCAGCGATCTAAGTAAAGAGGTAAAAGAGGGTGTGAGTAAAAAAATAAAATGTTTTGGTGAGAGGAAAGTGGCTAAGGAAAAGAAAAATGAGAGCCGTTATATAAAAGCCAAAGAGTATTTGAATGCTAGGAGAGAGGGGCTGCCCATAATACTACTTACTTACAAAGAAGTATTGATCAATTTTAAACAACTAACTCCTTCTTTGCCAAATAGTGTTTCTTCTCTTTTGCAGAATTTTGAAGATGTTTTTCCTGATGACACTCCAAAGGGATTGCCACCTTTGAGAGGGATTGAGCACCAAATAGATTTTGTGCCTGGGTATAGCCTATAGGCGCAATCCTGAAGACACCAAAGAATTAAAAAGGCAAGTTGAAGAATTGCTTGAAAAGGGATTTGTTCGAGAGAGTATGAGCCCATGCTCTGTTCCAGTCCTATTGGTCCCCAAAAAGGATGGAACATGGAGGATGTGTGTAGATTGTCGAACCATCAACAAGATAACGGTAAAGTATCGCCATCCTATCCCTCGTCTTGATGACATGTTGGACCAACTGTATGGTTCCAAAATCTTTTCTAAAATTGATCTAAAGAGTGGTTACCATCAGATTCGTATGAATCCTGGAGATGAATGGATAACTGCTTTTAAGACCAAATATGGACTTTATGAGTGCTTAGTTATGCCCTTTGGCTTGACTAATGCATCAAGCACTTTTATGAGACTAATGAATCATGCTTTTAAAGATTTCCATGGAAAATTTATTGTGGTGTATTTTGATGACATCTTGATCTTTTCTCAAAATCTGGATGAACACCTAGAGCACTTAAAACAAGTTTTTGAAGTTCTTAGAAATCAGCGCTTATTTGCTAATCTCAAAATGTGTACTTTCTATGTGGATCGTGTGGTTTTCTTAGGTTTTGTGGTCAGTTCTAAGGGAGTTGAAGTAGATAATGAGAAAATCAAGGCAATAAAATAATGGCCTAAACCTAATAGTGTAACTGAAGTTAGGAGTTTTCATGGACTTGCTAGTTGTTATAGGAGGTTTGTGCGAGACTTTAGCACCATTGTTGCTCCTTTAACTGAAGTTATTTAAAAAGATAAGGTTTTTACATGGGGAAAGGAACAAGATGATGCATTTAACTTGCTGAAGGATAAATTGTCTTCTGCTCCTCTTTTGCAATTGCCTGATTTTTCTAAGTCTTTTGAAGTTGAGTGTGATGCCTCTGGTAAGGGCATAGGTGCAGTTTTGATGCAAGACTCCAGGCCAATTGCCTACTTTAGTGAAAAGCTAAGTGGAGCAACATTGAACTACTCAACTTATGATAAGGAGCTATATGCCTTGGTAAGGGCGTTAGCTACATGGCAGCACTACTTGTGGACTCGAGAATTCGTGGTCAAGACTGATCATGAGTCATTAAAATACTTGAAGAGCCAAGGTAAACTTAGTCGTAGGCATGCTAAAGGGGTAGAGTTTATTGAAACTTTTCCTTATGTAATTGCTTACAAACAAGGAAAGGAGAATGTGGTTGCTGATGCACTCTCAAGAAGGTATGTTTTGATCTCTACTCTTACTTCAAAGTTGTTGGGTTTTGACCAAATCAAGTTCCTCTATGCTAATAATTCTGATTTTGGTGAGATTTTTGCTGAATGTAAGTTAGGTCCTTTTGAGAAATTTAATCTTCAAGATGAATTTCTATTCAAGGAAAATAAATTGTGTGTTCCTAACTGCTCGTTGCGTGAACCATTTGTTAGGGAAGCACATTGTGGAGGGCTAATGGGACATTTTGGTGTACCCAAAACACTGGAAATACTTTCTGAACATTTTTTATTAGCCTAGCATGAGAAAGGAAGTTGAAAAAGTGTGTTCTTATTGTCATGAATGTAAACACGCTAAGTCTAGAACATTGCCGCATGGTCTTTATACTCCTTTACCTGTTTCTAATTCCCCTTGGTTTGATATTTCTATGGATTTCATATTGGGGCGGCCAAGGACTAAGTATGGTAAGGATAGTATATTTGTGGTAGTAGATAAATTTTCTAAAATAACTCTTTTTATCCAATGTAAAAAGACTAATGATGCATCTCATGTTGCTGACTTGTTTGTAAAGGAAGTGGTTAAATTGCATGGAATACCTAGAACTATTGTTAGTGATAGGGATGCCAAGTTCTACTGGTAAGACTCCTTTTGAAGTTGTATATGGATTCAACCCCCTTACCCCCCCCCCCCCCCTTGATTTATTGTCTTTGCCTACTAATGATTTTGTTAATCTTGATGGTAAGAAGAAGGCTGATATGATGAAGAAAATTCATGAACAAACAAGGATTGCAATTGAAAAGAAGAATAAGGAAGTTGCAATGCGAAGGAATAAGGGCAGAAAATATGTTGTTTTTAAACCTGGTGACTTGGTTTGGGTGCATATGAGAAAGGAAAGATTTCCTTCCAAAAGAAAGACCAAACTAGATCCTAGAATAAGTGGGCCATACAAAGTCCTTGAAAGGATTGGAGACAATGCTTATAAAATTGATCTTCCTGGTGAGTTCCAAGTTCGTGCTACTTTTAATGTTTCTGATCTTTCCCATTTTGATGCAGATTTGAATTCGAGGAAGAATTCTCTTCAAGAAGAGGGGAATGATAGCATCCAAGGAAGCTCTACAACAATGAAGGACAAGGATGAAGCTTTAGAAACTCCAAGGAGGCTCATAACAAGATCTCAAACCAAGGAGTTCAATGATAAGCTCAATGGGCTTCCATCGCTGATCCAAAGGTGTCTTATTGGGGAAGAAGTGCTCAAGCCCAAGGGAGAGGAATTGTCCAAATGCTACAATTATTTGGTGGCCCAAATTCAAGCCCAAGATGAGGAATTTTAAGTTCCAATTTCGTGCAAATAAGGTCAAGAAGAGTGCAAGAATCAGCCACAACAAAAGTTGCTTTCTGCCCAAGTTTTGAGAGAAAACTAGTCAAACTTTCCAAGATTGTCAAGATTCTTTTCCTAGTTGGGATTTACCTTATTTCTTTATTTATATAAAGGTTATTAATATTTTCCTTAGTCTATTTATGGGCTCCTAAGTACCATTTAATGNAAGGGAGAGGAATTGTCCAAATGCTACAATTATTTGGTGGCCCAAATTCAAGCCCAAGATGAGGAATTTTAAGTTCCAATTTCGTGCAAATAAGGTCAAGAAGAGTGCAAGAATCAGCCACAACAAAAGTTGCTTTCTGCCCAAGTTTTGAGAGAAAACTAGTCAAACTTTCCAAGATTGTCAAGATTCTTTTCCTAGTTGGGATTTACCTTATTTCTTTATTTATATAAAGGTTATTAATATTTTCCTTAGTCTATTTATGGGCTCCTAAGTACCATTTAATGCTTTCCTAGAAGTACTAAATTTGTTCCTAGTTAGGTTACTTTATTTCCTTTCTAGAGTAGGATTCCTTGTAATTGTCTTTCTAGGGTTTGGCTGACCTTTTTGCTTCTTATAAGGGGTCTTGGACGTTCTTCCCCCTTCTCCTATATATAGGAGTCCTTTTCATTAATTAAAGGGAATTTAGATTGATATTAATAATATTTGAGAGAGATCTTAGAACCTTTGTGACTTGTTCTATGAGAATTTATCTTTAAAACCTTTACTAGTTTCATAGTTTAAGGTATAAAGTAACTTCTTCTTGTGATACCTTTGGTTTATTTTTGATATTCTTTAGAAGGTGATTAGTTTCTACATAATAATTATTGTCTTTAGTTACTCATAAAGCGGTCAAGATTCGAATCTATCGTTTTGATTCGTTTTCTCAAGTAAAGGCGTTAGTTTTCTTCCATAAATCTATACATTGTTTCTTGGATCTTTTCAAAGCCTTAGAACATCTAATCCTTGGAAATTCGTGGATCTTTCCTTCGAATTTCCCATATCTTTAGTTAGATTCTTTTATTTCTTTTCTTTGTGCTTCCGCATTCTAATATTCAATTCTCTATTTGTGATCTCCCTTAACCTTGTTGTTATCAGTAAACCCTAAATTCAAACTCTAAACCCTAAACCCTAAATCCTAATCTTTAAACACTAGTGGTATTTGAGTCTAAAGTTTAAAGTGACATAGTGTATATAAGTTTTAAGTTAACTTAAAGATATTAAAGTCTTGAAATGGAATAAAATATTGAGGTGCTTGCTTGACTACACTTAAGCTAGTAGGTGACAAGTAGGTGCATCACCTACTTTGATTTGTTGACCACCCCAAGGGACTAAGTAGGTTCATCACCTACTAAGACTTTTTTGACCATGTTATTGGGCCAAGTACACTACCACCTACTTACATTAATCTGGCCCAAGTTGAATAGAAGAATAAGGGGAAAATGGACAACAAAGGCCCAATATGCTTAAGTCCAAAAGGCCCAAGTGAAAAGTCCAAGTAGGTGGATCACTTGATAATTTATGGCCCAAAATGAGTGAGAAAGTCAGCCAAAACAGGTCCCTTTTAAAGGGATTGATATCAGCTATTTCCAACCATTTTTACTTTGACAAAAAAATCTGATTTCTAGAGCTTTCTCTCTTCTCTCTCTTACATTCATACAGCAGCCATTAAATACCATTAGGGTTCTTGAATATTAGGGAGTTTAAGCTATTGGAAGGTATAAGTTAAGACAAGTTGAGGAGCACAACCTTTACCTTGAAGAATCCAAGTCTTAGCAAGTGGTAGTTTTGTCCAGCAAGGTAAGCTACTACATTTGGTATGTGTAAGTGAGTTATAAATGTTCCTTCTACATGGTGTATTGTTGGAGAGGATGTTCTGGTGGTTAGTGCATGTTGGGACTGCCATGGAGAGGAATCCCCTTCAAATTCAGTTATGGGCTTGTTTGAGCACTTCAAAAGTAACATTAGCTCTTCAAGTGTTGGTGATCAGAAACCATGATTCATATTTCTTCTGTTACATTATTATGTTTAAGGATTGTTTTATGTATAAATAATAAGGGATGTGACTGGATGTGCTAGGAAGTTATGGAGACGTTAAAGGACTTAAATATGGCAGGGAGTTTTGGGGAGGACCTGATACAAAGGTTGTACAATATATAAACGCGATTAAAGGGAAAGGGAAGGAAAGAAAACATTGGCTAGATAAATTACATGCTTACTGTTTGGTTACTATTTTGGTGAGATCAAGTAGCTCAAATTGATTGTTCACTACTAATACTAGTCTTACAACTTATTTTATTGTAGATTAGTGATCTGAAGAGAAGGAGCTTAAGTAATACTTTTTGAATTGTATAGCTTCAACGTAAGGCTATTTGATTTCCTATTTCTTTGGCATGAATCCAACACTTGTATTACAAAGTAAGCTTTCAAAGTGTCCTTGGTAGTGACTAATGCATAGTTGCAGTTCCTACCCCCTAGAGCATTAAAATGAGTACTCTAATATGAGTTTATTACTAAATGTACGTGCTTACTTACTCTACCAAGTATTAGCATGCACGCAACCTAGATTACACATGGTATATATGTTTATATGTTGGATATACAATCTGCCCATATCTTGCCAACTTTCTTCAATTGTCTATTCCATCATATATGTCATCTTTACAAATGTTCATATGTTCCCTTTATTGATTATTACTCCCATTCTGTTAGACTATAATGTTACCTCACAAGATCCCTACTTGCTCTATTGTACATTTTATATGTACTTACTTGGAATATGTATCCGTCCTTCAGTTGAATCTTCCCACGTTCTCCCTTGGTTCCACGTTCATGTATTTGGCTATCATATAGAGTTCAAATCTCTTGGCTGAATGTTAAATGTCTTCACTTGATATGTGCTTCAATTTGAGATGTCAAAATGCTTACTGAGTCATATAAGCTCCTAAGTATTACGTTGGTGTCACATTTGCTTCCATGCCATTGTTATTATTGTAAGTCCATATTCATGTCTTCTGCTACTGGTCCATAGTTCCAAATCTGAACAATGATTATGACCACCAAAATAGTAATCTCAAAAGAGTTATAATTATCAAAAGAATAATCTCAAAAGAGTTATGAACATCAAAACAACAATCTCGAAGATTAAAGAATCTAAGTGAAGTAATCTATATAATTATGGGTGGCAGCCCAGGGGCAAATGCCATGGGTCGATCACAATTGGTATAGAAGAGTGGCAGCTCAGGGGTGAAAGCCTAGCATAAGCCAATCCCAATTGATATAGAAGGGTGGCAGCTCAGGGGCGAAAGCCTAGCATGTGCCGATCCCAATTCGCGAAATTATGAGGACAGCATCCCAGGGGTTAAAATGCCTAGTATGGGTCATCCTCTTCAACCACTGATCAGTTGTTCATTGTATCATATATCTTATAAAATTATAACGCACAGAAAAAGTAAAGAAAAGAATGTAACATACAGGATTCCACAAGTATAAGCAAAGGTGGTCTCAAATTCTTATCTATTTGTATTTGGTTTTACTTGAGCTCTCATTTTACATATGGTTGTATTATACCTTACATATTCATTACATTCTTTTGAATTGACGTCTCTTATCGGGGACGCTGCATTTTATGCTGCAGGTACATGAACTCAACTAGTAGATCTCCCCAATAGAAGCACATGATACTCAACGGTTGTTGGTGAGCTCCATGTTGATTCGGGGCTTTGCCGAGTCTTTACTATGTGTATTTCATAGTGGTACAGTCATGGATTCCAGTAGAGGCTTTGTAGACATTGTAAAGCTATCATCTGTATTCATAGTTTCACTTGTCACATATATCGGTTCAGCTAGTCAAAGTGTTGTATATGTAGCTTCTCATCAGTAAATCTATTTGCATAGTAGTTTACTTTCTAATCACATGTCACTTGTAAATTATGTGTTCATATGGAACTTGTCCGCCTTACCTAGGGTTGGGGTGTGACAACTCCTCTCAATACATAGAATCTAGGAAACATAAATAAGGGAGACTCTCCCTTTACAAAATAGATAAAAAAGATAATCTATACCTATTCAAAGGAGCTGTAATTTTATTTACTGCTAAGTTGAAAAGGTTGCAAAATCCTTCGGGGGGTTCCTTGATCTTCTTAATCTTCCTTCTTCTGAAACTTGCCATCTCAAGTTAGTCTAGTTGATAGTATGCTCTTGCTTCTATTGGTAAATGATAACTGTTGAAATAGAGTTGTGGACTAGTGATCTTGTGGCTATGTTTTGAAAGTGAATCAGCAACAAAGTTAGCTTCTCTGAGGGTATGATTGCATTTAAATTATGGTGCTTGTCTGATGAGTGCCTATAGCTTCAGTATCTGTGTGTTGATGCTTCAATGGGGCTTGGTTTTGTGCATTATCCAATTTACCAAAAGCTGAGAATCCACCTCCAAAAAATTTTTGCTCTATCCTAGTTCCAGGGACCAGGTCATCCCGAAAATAACTGCTTCTAGCTCAGCTTGGTTGCTGGTTCCTTCCCCAAGGGGGTGGCAAAAGCTAACAACATTTCTCCTGCTTGATCCCTGAGGATGCCTCCTGCTCCTAATCTGCCTGGATTACTTAATGCACTACCATCAGTGTTAATTTTTACCCATTGAGCTGGGGGCTTTATCCACTTAACAAGAGTTGCTTTGGTATCATGAATGCATTTTTCCCCTATGGAGATCCATTCCCTCCAGTTTGAAGGCCATTTGATTTGACGGAATGTTGTAGTCATGAGTTTGTAATTGTCCTTGCAGATGGCATATTTGACTCTGCTAATGTTGGACTGCTTCCTTCCATATTTTCTAGCACGTCTATTCTTCCACAGATTCCAGCAAATGAATATTGGTGTAGCTTGTAGCAGCAGCCTGTGTGCTTCATTGTTGTATTTGGTCGACCACCATTGCATGATGAGCTGGGGTAGGGAGCTGTGGTCAGTGTTGATTCCAGCAGCTGCAGCAAAGCTTGTCCACACATATGTAGCAAAAGGTCCATTGTTGAATGTGTGCTCGATTGTATCTAGACCTGGCCTGTTACAACAACAAAAACAATTTGCTGGCTCACTGTCAAAACTTATTAGTTTTTCGTTAGTAGGAAGTTTACCATGTAAAGTTCTCCATAAAAGAAAAGAAGCTTTAAAAGGGATACTCTTGTGCCAAATGAAGTTGTTGAACTGATTCTTGGTCCTCTTCTCCCTTATCTCATTCCATGTGGAACACGTGAATTTTCCATCATTGCTAAGCTTCCAGATGGCTTGGTCTGGATGGTCCTGCTGGATGAAGAATTCTGTGGATAGGATGTTGGCTAGCTGGTTGTAGGAGCTTGTTGAATGAGCATGTTCAAGTTCCATTGTCCCCCGACCCAAAATTCTGCCACAGTTGCATTGTTGAATCTGTTACTGTCAGTGGAGAATTGAGCAAGAGGTCCAACACCTAGCCAATTGTCCCACCAGAATGAACAATTGCATGAATTGAGTTTCCACTGAATATGTTCCTCAACTTTATGCTTGTTGTGCATCAAATGTTTCCAGGTTAGTGACTCTCCTGTATCCCATTTCTTGCTAATAGGATTTGACCTTTGAATATACTTAGCCTTTAAAAATTCTCCCCAAAGGGTCTGTTTGGATCTGAAATCCACCATTGTTTATATTGGAAGGCCATGCACACATCCTTGAGGTTCCTCATGCCAACACCTCCCTCATCATAAGGAAAGCTTAACTTCTTCCAAGAAGCCTAATGGTATTTTTTTCCTCTCATTCCTCCATCCCCAGAAGAAGTCAGCCATGATGCTTTGGACCTGTTTTAGGACAGTAACAGGAGGAGTCACAGCTGATAAGAGATGAATAGGTAGAGACTGCAATACATGCTTGACTAGGATTGCTCTACCACCATATCTCAACAGCTTTGTTTGCCAACCTGTGATTCTACACAACACTTTGTTAATAAGATCAGAAAAATAGATAATCTTAGGTCTACCAACAAATAAAGGGCAACCAAGATAGGTGAGGGGACCCTCCTTCAGTCTGAAGGCAGTGATTCTTTTGATCCTCTCTCTGGTGCTGTTGAAGGCACTAGGATGGACCATAAAATGACTTTTGTCAGTGTTAACAAGTTGGCCCGAGGTTTCCTCATAAGACTTCAAGGTTTGCATAATTAGCTTCAAGGTTTTTTGTCTTCCAGTGGTGAAAAGAATGATATCATCAGCAAAACTTAGGTGGTTCACTTGGGGACCTCTAGGTTCCATGAAGAAACCATGGTAATCTGGATTATTGTGAAGTCTGTTCAAGGATCTAGAAAGGATCTCTGCACCTAAAATAAACAGAGCAGGAGATAATGGATGACCTTGTTTGAGACCTCTAGTGGAGTGAAAGAAACCATGTCTTTTGCCATTGACAATAATAGAGTACCAATTGTTAGCCACGATCCTCCAAACCATATCAATAAAGCCCTCATCAAACCCCATTCTTCTCAACACCAAGCATATATAGGACCAGGAGATCCTATCATATGCCTTTGCCATGTCCAATTTGATTATGACATTGCTCCCAATATTAGGTTTCTTAATCTGATGAATAATCTCTTGTGCCAGCATAATGTTCTTTGATATACTTCTCCCTTTGACAAATCCAGATTGATTAAGGGAACTAGCTCAGGCAAAATAGGACCAAGTCTAGAGCTCACCAATTTAGATATGATCTTGCTAGTGAAGTTGCTTAAACTGATGGGCCTGAACTCAGTGAGTTTGTTGGGATTGCTCACTTTAGGAAGAAGAACAATGAAAGAATGAGAAAAATACTTAGGTATCATCTGGCCACAGAAAAAGGCTTGAATGACTCCAAAAAGATCATGTTTGATGATGTGCCAGCATTTCTGGAAAAATAACCATTCATCCCATCCAGGCTAGTTGCAGAATTAGGATGTATAGAGAATACAACCTCTTTCAACTCTTCCAAAGTAGGCATAACATTTAGGCTATTATTTTTGCTCCTGGTTAACCATCCTAGGGATGCAATCCATAGCACCCTCGTTGATGAAGTTGTTTTCCCCTGTAAAAATGTTCTGAAAATGGTCACAGGGAGCCTTAGCAATAACCTCTTCTCCCTGTATCCATTCCCCATCTTCCCTGATAAGCTTGTGAATAAATAGCCTTCTTCTTCTTCCTCTTATCAGAGAATGGAAATATTTAGTGTTGTAATTACCCTCTTTGAGCCATTGTAGTTGTGTTTTTTGCTTCAAAATGGAGTCCTCTAACTTTAAAAACCTGATATAATCTGCATTCAGTTCATGAAGAATAGTCCTGTTGGTATCAGTGTGCTCTTGGATAAGTTTCTCTTCAGCAGTTCTTACCTCCTCTTCATACTCCCTGACTTTCATAAAAATATCACCAAATTCCCCTCTTGACCAGGTGCTAAGGGTGTTAGACAACCTTTTTAATTTCTGGTGAAATCTCCACATGTTGTTACCCTCTACAATCCTTTCCCAGCAAGATTTAACCATGTCAAGGAAGTTATGTTGATCACCCCAGCAGTTAAGAAACTTAAAGTATTTGATGTGCTCCTCCTCCCTAGCTGTCATTTCCATAAGTAGGGGACAGTGATCTGACCCTACTGAAGGTAAGTGAGTGATGGTAGTCTGTGGTATCTTTTCCAGCCAAGTATCATTAACTAGAGCTCTGTCCAACCTTTTCCATACTCTGTGATGTATACCTCTGTTGTTGGACCAAGTAAATTTCTGTCCACTGAAGCCTAAATCCATGAGACCACAAGCTTCAATCACAACTATGAATTCTAAGCTTTTTCTCATGTTATAAGGTACTCCTCCTAGCTTTTTCTCAATGGTAGTAATAGCATTATAGTCACCTACAGAGCACCAAGGCTTGTTATTTTCAGCAGCAAAGTATAACATTCTATCTCATAGAGGTCTTCTGAGATGATCGTTACACTTAGCATACACAAAGGTTGTGGTGAATTGAGTCTGTAACTCATTATGTCGTATATCACAAGTAATTTGCAGTTCATCTTCCTCTAGTATAACACAGTCAATGTCCCTAGTCCAAAAAAGCCAGATTATTTCCATTGCAATTACTCACAACCTGCTCCATAGCTAATTGGTTTTTAAAACTTTGAACCTGGATAGTGTCTGAAAAAGGTTCAAGGACAGCAATGATGGAGAGTTGGTGCATTTTCTTGAGCATTTTGAGTCTTTCAAGGACTCCTTGGGTGTTGATCCCCCTCACATTCCAAATGAGTGTACTAATCATTGAGATGATCTGAAAGTAAAGAGCCTAGTGCAATCTGCCAACAGTGACAGTGTTGATGTCTTGAGTTTTGAATTGGAATCTATCATGGTGTAGTCCTCTGGGAGATAATCCCTGATTATTAGCCACCTATTGAATCTCATCTTCAAGGCCTTTATCCAGATGAGGACTAAAAGCTCTAATTAGTAACTCACTGGTATCATCATCCTCATCAGGGTCCTTGAGGGACTGATTATCCACATCAAGTTCATCCTCAGAGTTGTCAACAACATATTCATCAATTATGGGACCTTTGTTCATTTGACACTTTTCAGGACTCTTATCTGGAGGCACATTACGAGGAGGAGTCATATATAGTGTTTGTAGAGGAGTAATATCCATGCCCAGATGTTCATCAACCATAATAAATTTCTTGCAAACTTCCCCATTCATTTGTTGTTCCCCCTGCTGATCACTACCTTGTTGTATGTTCTATTTCTTTTTTGCAACTTCTCTCTTTTTTTTGCTAGGTTTGTTCTTGCTTTTGGGAGTGTTTCCTTGGGTGCTAGTACTTGCTTTGGCTCCCATATCTTTTGCCATGGATCCATTGTTTTGTTTACCTGTAGTTCTTGCTTCCACAGGTTGTTTTTCCTTGTTATTTTCTGTATTAACTTGCTTTCTTGCCGCTGATTGTTCTTGCTGTTGTACCTGTAGTTGATTAGAACTATGATGCTGGCCTGTCGAGGTAGCAAGAGTTCTAAGGACTGAACTATGGTCAAAATGTGTACCCTCATGCAGAACATGAGGCAAATTCCCCGCTTTGGTTCCCCTTTCATGCATGTTAGTTTGTTTCTTCTGACATCCCCCATCGATCCCTCCTTCAACTTCAATAATACCATCAAGATAGGAATTATTGGGGTTTATTGGGATTGGGATCATTGAGTCAATACCTATGCTCTTGTTATTATCTTTGTTTTCTGTTTGCATGACCCGTGTTTTTTGGTTATGATCTGCTTTAGACCTGTTCTGTGTTCCTTGTATTGCCATCCCTACATCACTATTATGCTCCTTTCTTAGGGCCTTCAGATTTTTTAGGTTTAGGTTTTTAAAGGTTTTTAAGGTGATGATCTAATAAGCTTATGATATGCCAACTCAAGGTTAGCTGGCGGTCACTAGTGATTCTAGGGTGCCATGTTACGTCAAGGGGGTAACCGCGGGGCGTGACAAAAACTATGTCTGAATAAAAGCCTCTAACTTACTAGAGATGCTGGGACATGTGGGGCTAACTATAGCAAAACTGAAACAAAAATGAGAGATTGAGTATAAAACATGTCAATCGTCCTTGAAGAACGAGGACTCACCCCTGATATTGCAGAATGCGGATCGAGAACCGGTATCCGCATAATCTGAATGATGAGGACCTAAACCTTCAATTTGAATAGAGCTACTACAGGGTTCATTTAATATATGCCTGCAGTAATTCGTCAGCCATAGTCTAGTTAAGGGAGAGGAAAAATTGAACATATCCTAGTTGTTATTATTTGCTATCTTGCATGGGAAACGAGTCGGAGCACCCTCACTTGTTATTAGATTTCATATTTTATGGTGCGTTCAAGCTTCACTATTTATTTTCTATTTCGACCTTCAAAGGGCACCAGACGTTGAGCGTGATATAACACAAGCTAGTAATGAAGGCAAAGTTGACCTCGACCTCCTACTATAAAAGATGAACTATTGAGGATTTTCTTTTTCTATCTTGATTGTAGTGTTTATATTGACCTAGACGGAAGCCAAGTCCCAATAGCAGAACACCTATAAGAATTCTTAGGAAATTGAATAGAGTATATGGGGAAATCAATTGTATGTGTTTAGGTGAGTAAGGAATATGAGCAGAGCTATCCCACCTGTGATGTAATGCTTAAGATAGTGTGTTTGCATTTAATATGGTAGAGTGGTTCTATAGGATATCTCGTAGTTTCCAAAGATGGTTTGTTATATAATTATACATGTTGCATGTTCCATAACTTATCTATTTGTATGTCATTTGCCCTTTGTGGATCACTTTCTCACATGTTTTCTAATGTCATAGAATGCTTACATGTAAGTGTTATCCGCTTCAGGGTACCCTTGTTTATTGTTATATGTTTCTGTAGGACCTTTTCCTTACATGTTCTTTATTGCAATAACCACTTTTCACATGTCACTTGTCCATATTGTGTGGGTACTGCATGCTAATTGATCATATGCTATGGGAAAAATTAGTGCTCGAGGGTTATATGACTCGCATATCACTTGTTTACATGTCAGATACATCATAAACCATTTCTATGTATATTACATGCCTCGTAGCCTACTTGCTTAAACATTACAGGCCTTATAGCTTTTCTAGCCATGTGTCATGTGTTCACTTGCTCATATTTCATAAGTGTACATATTATTGACATGTTAGGTCACTAATCCATGCAATATAACGTACTTGATCAATGTGATTTGTGTTCCGTAGTTCATATTTCATATAGTCTACTTGCTTACGTATTATATATTTTGTAGCTTTAGTACTCATGCATCATGTGCTCATCTAGTCCATTTCCTACATTCCTTATAGTTCATTCGCTCATACGCTACCCTATGAACCATATGTGTGCGTACACCATAGATTTCTACAGTTTAATGCTCATATATTATGCGCTCCCTTTTGTGCTAATCTGCCTATGTGTCATACCCAATGTGACTTATTTATTTGTACACTATGCCCCTATGTGATTATTGACTTGAGTTTTGAACAGTTTAGGAAAACATTTCCTTGTATCATTATGTAGTGAAGATTTTGACAGAAAAGGTTGGGCATATATGTAAATTTTATCACAACCATAGATAAATAACTTAGCATAGTGCCTTATTTGAAGGTGCGGCATAAAACTTTAGATTTTATATTAACAGCTATGCGTTCTTATAAGTCTCACCTCTGAAAAGCGTCATGAGATAAAATAGAAGGGAAAGTAGAGCCCCGATAGGTTAGGCCATTGATTTTGTGTTCGTTCCAAATATGAAATAATTGGGAGATACATACCTCCATTGAAGTATTGTGGAAGGAATAGAATATAACATAAGATACTTGGGAATATGGTAGAGATCCTAAGTACCCCTCCTCATTCTAAACATCAACATAAGGATCTGAGATCATGTGGTCCCCTAATATGATCATGAATCCTACTAGCAGTTGTTCATTTGATATGTCATTTGCATGTCTTGTGTTTAGGTATATTAAAGTCCTTATTTGTATGAGTTCTACTTGTGTATATTCAGTGAATTACATGGTCAAGAAATGGGTTTAATTTGTCACATTATTATTTTATGAACCATATCTATTGAGACTTCATGCTAGACTTGTCAATACGTGATTTAGGTTAGTCTATGGATTTTGGATAGTCCTATTTATACTGGGAACTCTCGCAAATCTCCAAATGAAATTCCAAGGTTAACCAAACTATCAGCTTCACCCATAATTCGAGGACAAATGATAATAAGGGGGGAAGGATGTAACACCCCGTATTCTACGTGTACTAGTTCTATTTATTACGCTTAAAAAACTTTCTTGTGGTATAGATATGGACTCGGTTTCCTATGCAACTAGTGACAATAGAATAGATTTAAAGTGAATTGTTTGTATATTTGAATGTGACCCGATTAAGCTGAAGTTGATGGAAGTATTTAAACTTGAGATAATAAGTTGGTATTTGAGTCTAAAGTTTAAAGTGACATATTGTATATAAGTTTTAAATTAAGTTAAAGGTATTAAGGTCTAGAAATGGAATAAAATATTAAGGTGCTTGCTTGACTTCACTAAGCTAGTAGATGACAAGTAGGTGCATCACCTACTTTGACTTATTGACCAGCCAAAAGGACCAAGTAGGTGCATCACCTACTAAGACTCTTTTGACCATGTTATTGGGCCAAGTACACTACACCTACTTGCATTAATCTGGCCCAAGTTGAATAGAAGAATAAGGGGAAAATGGACAGCAAAGGCCCAATCTTTCCAAGCCCACAAGAAATAACTTGAATGGAAAAGTAGGTGGCATCACCTACTTAAATGTGTGACCTAAATTAAAGATATATGTTTGGCTGCAAAAGAAGTACAAGAAAGGTGGCAAAAGACCCAATGTTCTTAAGTCCAAAAATGCCCAAGTGAAAAGTCCAAGTAGGTGGGTCACCTACTTGAAAAATTATGGCCCAAAATGAGTGAGAAAGTCAACCAAAGTAGGTCCTTTTAAAAGGGATTGATATCAGCTTTTTCCAACCATATTTACTTTGCCAAAAATCTGATTTCTAGAGCTTTCTCTCTTCTCTCTCTTAGCTTCATACAGCAGCCATTAAATACCATTAGGGTTCTTAAATATTAGGAAGTTCAAGCTATTGCAAGGTATAATTTAAGACAAGTTAAGAGGACAACCTTTACCTTGAAGAATCCAAGTCTTAGCAAGTGATAGTTCTGTCCAGCAAGGTAAGCTACTGCAACTTTCTCCCTCTTGTGCTTGATTTAATTAGGACACTTGGTATGTGTTAGTGAGTTGGAAATTGTTACTTTTACATGGTGTAATATTGGGGAGGATGTTCTAGTGATTAGTGCATGTTGGGACAGCCATGGAGAGGAGTCTCCTTCAAATTCAGTTATGAGATTGTTTGAGCACTTCAAAAGTAACATTAGCTCTTCAAGTGCTGGTGATCAGAAACCATGATTCATATTGCTTCTGTTACATTATTATGTTTAAGGATTGTTTTATGTATGTATAATAAGGGAAGTGACTGGATGTGCGGGGAAGTTATGGAGACGTTAAAGGACTTAAATATTGCAGGGAGGTTTGGGAAGGATCTGATACGAAGGTTGTACAGTATCTAGACGTGATTTAAGGGAGAGGGAAGGAAAGAAAACATTGACTAGATAAATTGCATGCTTACTGCGTGGTTATTATTTTGGTGAGATCAAGTAGCTCAAATTGATTGATTAGCTACTAATACTAGTCTTACAACTTATTTTATTATAGATTAGTAATCTGAAGAGAAGGATCTTAGGTCATACTTTTTGAATTGCATAGCAAGGTATGTAAGGCTATTCGATTTCCTATTTCTTTGGCATGAATCCAACACTTGCATTACAAAGAGTAAACTTTCTAAGTGCCATTGGTAGTGACTGATCCATAGGTGCAGTTCCTACTCCCTAGAGCATTAAAGTGAGTACTCTAATATGAGTTTGTTACTAAATGTACGTGCTTACTCTACCAAGTATTAGCATGCAAGGTTTAAACTTGTTTCACCGTCAAAGTACCCTTGGCATATATTTCCCTTATATAAATCAAAATGGTCCTAGATTACACATGGTACATATGTTTGTATGTTGGATATACAATCTGCCAATATCATGCCAACTAGCTTCAATTATACATATATATATATATATATGTCATCTTTGTCACATGTTCATATGTTCCCATTATAGGTTATTACTCCCATTGTGTTAAACTATAGTGTTACCTCACAAGATCCCTACTTGTTCTATTGTACATTTTATATGTACTTACTTGGAATATGTATCCGTCCTTAAGTTGATTCTGCCCACGTTCTCCCTTGGTTCCACTTTCATGTATACCTTGTATTTGATATTAGTTAGTGAGTATCCGGCTACCATATAGAGTCCAAATATCTTGGCTGAATCTTAAATGACTTCACTTGATATGTCCTTCAATTTGAGATGTCAAAATGCTTAACTGAGTCATATGCTCCTAAGCATTACATGCGCATGTCACATTTGCTTCCCATGTCATTGTTATTATCGTAAGTCCATATTCATATGTCTTCTACTACTGGTCCATAGTTTCAAATCTCAACAATGATTATTACCACCAAAACAGCAATCTCAAAAGAGATAACGATCATCAAAAGAACAATCTTTAAAGAGTTATGATTATCCAAAAAGCAATCTCGAAAGAGTTATGAATATCAAAACAACAATCTCAAAGATAAAGAATTTAAGTGAAGCTATCTGTATAATTATGGGTGGCAGCCCAGGGGAAAATGCCTAGCACGGGTCGATCCCAATTGGTATAGAAGGGTGGCAGCTCAGGGGTGAAAACCTAGCATGGGCCGATCCCAACTAGTATAAGAGGGTGGCAGCTCAGCGGCGAAAGCCTAGCATGGGCCGATCCCAATTTGTGGAATTATGAGGATACCATCTCAGGGGTTAAAATGCCTAGCATGAGTCATCGTCTTCTACCGCTGATCAACTAGTCATTTGTATCATATGTCTTATAAATATTATAATGCAAAGAAAAGAATGTAACATACACTATATTCAACAAGTATAAATAAAGGTGGTCTCTAATCCTTATTTATTTCTATTTGGTTTCACTTGAGCTCTCATTTTACGTATGGTTGTATTATTGATAAGGGTTCCAATTGGGGATGAAACCAATTGAAATCAAATGGGGAATGAAACAACATAAAAGTAAGATAGATGAGAAATAAGAGATGAGAAGAGAAGAAAGAAAGGAAATTGAATAAACAATCAACCAAGGAAGAAGAGAAACTTGAATTCGAAAAGAAACAACTCAAATTGAAAACCACAAATGAGCAATCTCAAGTGAAATCAAGGTTAAGAAGTCCTAAATCAACAATGAGAATCCACCCATCACTAATCTAGATTAAGCTACACTAAGCTAGGCTATCCTAAAGGGATTCCACCCTTAAATTACACTCTTGAAAGAGTTTGTTCATTTCACATTCAAAATCCATATAGTCTAAATCTTCCAAAATAAAAGACACTACTATTTATACTAATAAAATAAAGAAGACACTTATTTGATAATTTTACCCTTAATGAGGTAAGGGCCTTGTTTGGTTCTCTTCTTTTGTGAATTCTTGAAATTATGAGATGACCATTTGCACAAATGGCCTTTTTCTTCTTTCTCTTCACTTAGATGGACCTTCCACACATTGTACTTCTTGATTTTGTGTCCATCAAGCTCCTCTAATGCTTTTACGCGATCCATGCTATCCATGTTGTTATCATCCTCCCCTTCTTGAAAGGGATTCGTCCTCGAATCCAAACCTTGCAAAACCATGAAAAGGACAAACAACAAATCAAATATATCCTCATAGCATGAGGGTTAGTATAATGGTTAGCACAAAAAGCATTAAACCAAGGAGACACAATCTCAAGGAGCAACCAAGTATCCTCTATTATCAGGACTATTAAGCCCGCAGTTGGAGAACAAGGAAATTGGCTATTCCTCACATCAAAAGGATAATACCACCCAAATTATAACATTACTACAAGCTCAAACGCTCACCGGGGTCAAAATGTTAATAGGTCCACGTAATGGGGTCATACAAACAAGTATAGACATCAATGATACCTCGACCGAAATGCAATGCCCATTTAAGACAAATATGAGACTCATCATATGCAAAGAGATAGTAGAGAAATGTGTCATGCACATAAGGGTCATCTAGGGTGTTCCTATATGCAAGATTAAAACTAGGTTTAAGGATCCTAGCACTCATTACATCACAAGATGTAACACACAAAGATAACATGACGAATTTAAGATAAACTTCCCCCTCTCTTGACAAATAACTCTTATCCCCATAAGATGTACAATCAACAAGATCATACACAAAGAGATAGTAAAGAAAGGGGGTTAGGAAACTACCCTTCCCCATGCACAACGTAGGCCCCTCAAGTAAATTGTAAACCCTCAAGAAGAACTTTCCATCATAGGGAAAGGCGCCAACAAATCCCTCCAAATTGTTCTTGTCATCTTGACCAAGCATCACTAAACAAATGCCACAATTCAACTCATTACCGGGGTCAAATGGAAAGGAAATCCATGAACATGGATCAAGTACACCTTTATTAACCCGGTTGGCACCCTTATCTTCCAATATCATAGTACTCCACTCAAAAGTGCTAACATCATCATATGCAAACAAGTAGTAGAGAGAGGTGTCACATAAATGAACTTCAATCAAGTTGTTCCCAAGTTTGGCCTCCACTTTATATACTAAAGAAGCACAATTCATATGAAGAATTGGAACACACAAGGATGAAGTAACATTTAACACATAAGCGTCCCCTTTCATCTTAACACTACCCTCTCCAATAAATGTACTATCATCTTCACAAAAGAGATTTCCATCTTTGGAAAGTGGGTCATCACACCATAATGGATTCTCAAACAATTGATAGCCGCTGAGAGTGGCCACACTTCCAACATTATCAGGCATTTCACTATGCACACTCTCAAGAGTCATATCATCATCAAACAAGAGATTATCCTTTAACAAACATTCTACCTAGAGATTCACATGAGAAAAACAAGAAATGGTGCTATGATCTAAGGATTCATTCAAATCATTAATGTCAACACTAGGTGGACACAAATTGATCTTTCCAGAAGAATCAACTTGGTCATCAATAGGATCAACTAGTGTAGCATCACTTTCATCGCAGGACAATGTACCCTCATTCAAGCCACAAGTGCCAACACTAGGTGGACACAAATTGACCTTACTAGAAGAGTCAATTCGGTCATCAAAAGGATCAACTAGTGCTTGATCACGCACAACAAGGCTATTATCATCACACAAGAAAGTGTTATCAAGAACATCAGAAGGTAAAGACTTACTATGCTCACATAAAGACAAGTTATTATTTATACTCAATGGGCTACTAGCCGCACAATGATGTTCCAACTTCAAAGAAGTGTAGGCGTTAGCATTGTTACCTTGTAGCTCATAGGAAGAAGTGTCGTCACCTTGGCTATCAACATTAGAGCACATTTTCTCATTTTGGAAGCTTTCAAGAACCTAAAGATTTTTCACATTTTGAGGTGCCTCACTAGGCTTGCTTCCAAGGATACCTGAACAAATTTTCAAACAACTAGAGAAAGTAAAGTTACATGAGTTAGGAGAAAAATGTGACAACCCTCTCACAACACTCCACCCAACCTCTCCTTTTTCCACTCTAGAGTTGTCACTTTTCACATCCTTACTCCTCTCAATCTTTTGTCTCTCAATTTGAAGGGAGTTAGGGCAAGTGCCAAGGATTCCTTTTGAAGGGTTAGAAGATCCCTTCAAGTTCAACTTCCACTTTGGTGCACAAGGAGTGGGTGTTTTGACTTCCATGTGCAACTCCTTAGTGCCAACCTTACAAGGAGTATCTTGTTTTTCTTCCAAGGGTAATTCCTTAGGCGTATCTTCATGATGAATAACTTGCCTCTTTTGTACCATAGACGTAACCTTTTCAAACATCCGCTAGAAATCATCAAAATCTTCCCTCAACGTTGTAAAAGATTCTCTTAACTCTACTACTTTATGGCTTAGTGTTCCTCCCCCTCTACCTTCAACCTCATCACCATACGGAGAACAAGAAACATTGGAACTAGGATGAGAAGAATAAGTTAGCATATTTTGAGAAGTAGGGAATGTACTTCTTCTATGGTCCACACGGTGACTTTGAAATGGTCCCACCCAAACATCTATGCCTTCTTTCTTAGGATAGAAAGTAGCACAAGATGAGGTAGTAAATTCAACCTCACAACCTCCATTTCTATCTATATTCTGCATAAAGGATTCATAAGACCTATGAGAGAAAGAATTTTACCTCACATCACCATCATAACCATGGTGCGAAGCATGAGAACCTTCATCTCCACAATGATATTCACCATAAGGTTCTTCCATCCCTTCAACATCATTACAAGAGTCATAAGCCATTCATCTCAAAATCATCTCCGGAGTAGTAGTTCTCACCACTATGTTGTTCATTATCCCATGGACCATCATATCCCTCATAAGAATCACCATCATAAACAAGAGCCCCATTACCATGCTCGTAAGAACCATCATAGCCCTCACAAAACTCATTCTCACCATGCTCATAGCTCATATTGCTACAAGCGTATTCACCAATATC
Source organism: Solanum stenotomum (assembly GCF_019186545.1). Lineage (NCBI taxonomy): Eukaryota > Viridiplantae > Streptophyta > Magnoliopsida > Solanales > Solanaceae > Solanum > Solanum stenotomum. Next base: position 62,246,849 of record NC_064288.1, read on the forward strand.
ATCTCCACAATATTTGGAAGTTACGGATGACATTCTTCCTTGTAATCACCTTGGGTACCTACAAAACTTAGCAAACAAGGTTAGTGGCAAAATTCCTCACACCTCTTTTATTTGATCTCACACTCACCTTCCTAAAGTGTCTTCCCAACGTTGATAGAGAACTACCTTTGCCCAATCAAATCACAAGATCACTAATTCTTTGTGGTGGAGTGGATTCTTGTGACTCTTGAAAGAAGGACGACCCAAAATAAAAATTAATGGACTTGAATCAAGAAAGTTATCAACGAATTATGATGAGAAAAATAGAATAAAGAAGCACCAAAAGATTCGGACTCAAAATAAACCAAGTAACAAAAGTAGAAGAATTACTTCTTGTTACTTAATTTGAAGGATCAAAGAAATGATTTGATGATTAAAACTAGTTAACAAGTAATCAAAGATGTTAATTATTGTTAAATAGTTGAAAATTAGAAGAAAAATGAGTTTAGAAGAAGAAGAAGTGAATTTGGACATTTAGAAAAAAATTATGCCTCAAAGAAGTCCATCACTTGTAAGACTTTGATTGGATGATTAAAACTAGTTAACAAGTAATTAAAGATGTTAATTAATTGTTAAATAGTTGAGAAATTGAAGGGAAAAATGGCAGAAAAAAAATCACGAAGTTTGGACACTTAGAAAAGTTTCTAGGTCCAAAAAACTTTCATACTTAGAATATTTTTGGGGTCTTAAGCAAAAAACCTGCACATTTTCCTCTCTGAATCTGAGCCACACTCGCCACGTGGCGCGTCTGGGATGGCCTGGCAGTGAGGTGCTGTTGTGGCACTGAGCTGGCGCTGAAGTGGCTGTTGTGTTAGCGGCTGATTGCTGACGTGGCAGTCCACGTGGATTTAAAAAAAATTAATTTTTTTTAAAATTCAACTAATGGACCCCAAAAAAATACCTTTGACCAACTTTGACTTGAAAAGTTGGATCAAATGTACTTTCTCCTTTCTTCTTCTTCAAAGAACAACTATATTTTTGGGGTCTTAAGCAAAAAAACCTGCACATTTTCCTCTCTGAACTGAGCCACACGCGCCACGTGGCGCGTCTGGGATGGCCTGGCAGTGAGCTGCTGTTGTGGCACTGAGCTGGCGCTGAAGTGGTTGCTGTGTTGGCAGCTGATTGCTGACGTGGCAGTCCACATGGATTTAAAAAAAATTAATTTTTTTTTAATTTCCTTTCTTTTTTTTTCTTCAAAATTCCACTAATAGACCCCAAAAAAACACCTTTGACCAACTTTTACTTGAAAAGTGGGATCAAATGTACTTTTTGCTTTCTTCTTCTTCAAGAACAACTTGAAGACACCAAGAACACATAGAACACCAAGTTCTTCTTCTTCAAGAACAACTTGAAGACACCAAGAACATATAGAACACCAAGAACACTCACTAAAGCCCAATACACTCAAATCAACTCGAAATTGGCTCAAAATTTAGGATTTTCTTCCCTTCAACTAAGAGAACAAAGCCCACTAATTATTAATCTCCAATTTCGCCTCAATCAAAAGACCCACTTTCAAAATTTGAAAAGTTTGAAAAGCTTGAAACCCTTCAATGGTAACTTAACTTCTACAACTCCAAATTGAACAAAAATGAAAGCTAGACTCAAAAAAAACACTAGGGAACAAGGGTCTAGTGTCAAAAACAACAAATCAAAATTAAAAAAAATTCAGATTTTTTTCTTTTGATGAGTTTTTTGGACTCTTTTTTTTTTTTAAACCAAGACTAGATTTGTATGTTACAAATCTAAACCTAGGCTCTGATACCAAATGATAAGGGTTCCAATTGGGGATGAAACCAATTGAAATCAAATGGGGAATGAAACAACACAAAAGTAAGATAGATGAGAAAAAAGAGATGAGAAGAGAAGAAAGAAAGGCAATTGAATAAACAATCAACCAAGGAAAAAGAGAAACTTGAATTCGAAAAGAAACAACTCAAATTGAAAACCACAAATGAGCAATCTCAAGTGAAATCAAGGTTAAGAAGTCCTAAATCAACAATGAGAATCCAGTCATCACTAATCTAGATTAAGCTACACTAAGCTAGGCTATCCTAAAGGGATTCCACCCTTAAATTACACTCTTGAAAGAGTTTGTTCATTTCACATTTAAAATCCATATAGTCTAAATCTTCCAAAATAAAAGACACTACTATTTATACTAATAAAATAAAGAAGACACTTATTTGACAATTTTACCCTTAATGAGGTAAGGGCCTTGTTTGGTCGTCTTCTTTTGTGAATTCTTGAAATTATGAGATGACCATTTGCACAAATGGCCTCTTTCATCTTTCTCTTCACTTAGATGGACCTTCCACACATTGTACTTCTTGATTTTGTGTCCATCAAGCTCCTCTAATGCTTTTACGCAATCCATGCTATCCATGTTGTTATCAATTATGCCTTACATATTCAGTACATTCTTTCGTACTGACGTCCCTTATTGGGGATGCTGTATTTCGTGCTGCAGGTACAGGTACTCAACTAGTAGATCTCCCCAATAGAAGCACATGATACTCAGTGGTTGTTGGTGAGCTCCAGGTTGATTTGGAGCTTTGCCGAGTCTTTACTATGCATATTTCATAGTGGTACAGTCATGGTCTAGTTGAGGCTTTGTAGACATTGTAAAGCTATCATATGTATTCATAGTTTCACTTGTCACATTTATTGGTTCAACTTAGTCAATATGTATTGTATATAAAGCTTCTCATTAGTAAATCTATTTGCATAGTAGTTTACTTTCTAATCACAGGTCACTTGTAAATCATGTGTTCATATGGTACTTGTCCCCCATACCTCTAGAGTTAGGGTGTGGCAAAAGTGGTATTAGAGCACTTTGTCCTAAGGATTCTACAAAGTTGTGTCTAGTAGAGCGCACCACATTTATAATTAGGGGGCTGCTTGGACATTTAGGAAATGTTACTATCCTTCATAATCCAGATCATGCAATTGAGCGAAGTTATGAAGTCAATTTCCACTTGTACCTGATCATGTTATTTATATTATCTTTACGATGGTTAAGGTTAACGGTGGCTAAAAATTCAACATCCAACCTACAGAAAAGTATATTAAGTTATCAATATTTAGACTACATTGAGTTCATTTTATTTGACCATCCCACTCCACAAGGTATGTAAAGACTTTTATGTTATATGCATTTTGAGTTGCATTTTTGCCATTTCTATCACATTGGTTCAATTGAGAAAGATATAGTATGGTTATCCATATACTTAAAAATGATGGGTCACCTAGTTACATATATGAGTTGTAGCATTTCTAAGCACATCTTCTTAGAAGGATGTATCCAACTTTTAAGTTCTATAGTTCCTCCTTATTTATAGGATCTATTCCTATAAAGGACACTTGTTCTTAGTATGTGCTATACATAGAATTTTTGGTATTACACATGTACTCTAAATTGATGTTGTTAAACCAGTTTCTTTTAGTTGGAAGAAGGCAGTGGCACAATCTGATAACTAACGGTATCAATGCAATAGTGTTCTAGAGATACCCCTAATTTGCTGACAAGGCCTAAATTCTCACCATATATCATCCCGAATATGTTAAGTTGGTTTTATATGGTATGTTCCAACCACCCCGAATAAGTACTAATAACATTTATATTCTTTTCATGATTATGAAACTTAGAGATAAGTGTGCTAATTACTGCAAATGATGTATGGTAGTTGCTACTACAATCTATATTTTGGCTATAGAGGATTAGTATGTGACCAAAGGGTTAAGGTTAACAAAAGAAAAATTGATTGGTTAAACCTAAATTGTGATTAGTGAGGTTGTACATAGTGGGATTAGAGTACATGAAGCTACTAGTTTTGATTAAAAGGCACTTGTTAGACAAGAAGAAGCATGTGAGAATGAAGCTTGAATGACACATGCCGAATATGTACGTAGAGCATTATTCACATGTATTGACTTCCATCAATTTGAATAGAGCTACTACAGGGTTCATTTAATATATGCCTGTAGTAACTCGTCAGTGATAGTCCAATTAAGGGAGAGGAAAAATTGATCATATCCTAGTTGTTATTATTTGCTATCTTGCATGGGAAAAGAGTCGGAGCACCCTCACTTGTTATTAGATTTCATGTTTTATGGTGCGTTCAAGCTTCACTATTTATTTTCTATTTCGACCTTCAAAGGGCACCAGGCGTTGAGCGTGAAATAACACAAGCTAGTAATGAAGGCAAAGTTGACCTCGACCTCCTACTATAAAAGATGAACTATTGAGGATTTCCTTTGTCTATCTTGACTGTAGTGTTTATATTGACCTAGACGGAAGCCAAGTCCAAATAGCAGAACACCTATAAGAATTCTTAGGAGATTGAAGAGAGTAGATAGGGAAATCAATTGTATGTGTTTAGGTGAGTAAGGAATATGAGCATAACTATCCCACCTGTGACTTAACGCTTAAGACAGTGTGTTTGCCCTTAATATGGTATTGTGGTTCTGTAGGATATCTCGTAGTTTCCAAAGATGGTTTGTTATATAATTATGCATGCTGCATGTTCCATAATGATAACATCCAAGGAATCTCTACTCCATTGAAGGACAAGGATGAAGCTTTAGAAACTCCAAGGAGGCCCATAACAATATCTCAAACCAAGGAGTTCAATGATAAGCTCAACGGGCTTCAACCGTTGATCCAAAAGTGTCCTATTGGGGAAGAAGAGCTCAAGCCCAAGGGAGAGGAATTGTCCAAATGCCACAATTATTTGGTGGCCCAAATTCAAGCCCAAGATGAGGAATTTTAAGGTCCAATTTCGTGCAAATAAGGTCAAGAAGAGTCCAAGAATCAGCCACAACAAGAGTTGCTTTCTGCCCAAGTTTTGACAGAAGACTAGTCAAACTTTCCAAGATTGTCAAGATTCGTTTCCTAGTTGGGATTTACCTTATTTATTTATTTATTTATATATAGGTTATTAATATTTTCCTTAGTATATTTATGGTCTCCTAAGTACCATTTAATGCTTTCATAGAAGTACTAAATTTGTTCCTAGTTAGGTTACTTTATTTCCTTTTTAGAGTAGGATTCCTTGTAATTGTCTTTCTAGGGTTTGGCTGACCTTTTAGCTTCTTATAAGGGGTCTTGGACGTTTACCCCCTTCTCCTATATATAGGAGTCCTTTTCATTCATTAAACACAATTTAGAATTGTATTAATAATATTTGAGAGAGTTCTTTGAACCTTTGTGACTTGTTCTTTGAGAATTTATCTTTAAACCTTTACTAGTTTCGTAGTTTAAGGTATAAAGTAACTTCTTCTTGTGATATCTTTGGTTTCTTTTTGGTATTCTTTAGAAGGTGATTAGTTTCTACATACTAATTATTGTCTTTAGTTACTCATAAAGCGGTCAAGATCCGAATCTATCATTTTGATTTGTTTTCTCAAGTAAAGGCGTTAGATTTCTTTCATAAATCTATACGTTGTTACTTGGATCTTTTCAAGACATTAGAACATCTAATCCTTGGAAATTCGTGGATCTTTCCTTCGAATCTCCCATATCCTTAGTTAGATTTTTTGTTTCTTTTCTTTGTGCTTCCGCATTCTAATATTCAATTCTCTATTTGTGATCTCCTTAACCTTGTTGTTATCAAGTGGTATTAGAGCAGTTCTATCAAGATTCCGTTTTTGATAAATCTTGGGATTTCTTCTTATATTATAGCAAAAAATAAAAAAATTACAGTAGCGTGAACAAAAAAAAAATACAGTAGCGTGAATAGATAAAAAGAAGAAGTTTTAACTTGCTCTCTAAGAAATTTGATTACTTGTCCTCCAAGAAATTTGATTACTTGATACCCAAGAAAGCTTATTGCTTGCTATTCAAGAAATCTTATTACTTGCTCACCAAGTTTTGCATTAATTTGTTTCTAAACAAGAAGGTAGCAAGAAGAGGAGATTCTAGATCTTTAAGAATAAGATGAATTTTTTTTTCTATTTGTGTTTTGTCTCAACTAAATCCTACTTGTTCTAGGACTAGTTCTTTACTTTCTTTTTGTACCCAAGATTCCATACTTTATTACTATGAACTTGATACACGTTTTGGTTTAATTATAAATCTACAAAGTATTCTCGTTCAAACGTTATTTTGAGTGGAAAAAGGCAAGTGTGGGTTTAAAAGAGGGTAAAAGCCATATTAAAGGTGTGATACTCCATCATTTATTCTTTTTTTTAGATGTCTAATTCAGGTGGTGATGAGGAAAAGGCTCGTTTAGAAGCTGAGGTCAAAGGAAGGAACGACTTCACCCTTCAAACTATGCACCATCAATTTGAGAGATGGACCCTTCAATTTCAAGAGATGAGGGATATGATTATCGAGCAGAATGACATCATAGCTGCAATTAGGAGGGAGAATGATGATGTACCCCCAAATAATGTTAGACCCCAAGTAAGAAGGAATGTACCCCATATCCCTTTTGTAAATCCTGAATATGATAATGATGATTTTGATGTTGAATTTAATCTAGAAAGAAGAGATAGGAGGGGACAAAGAGGTAGAGTAGAAAATGATAATATAAATAGTATAAAAATGAAGATGCCATCTTTCAAGGGGACAAGGAATCCAGACTTGTACCTTGATTGGGAGAGACGAGTTGAAGCCATATTTGATTGCCATAACTACTCTGAGGGTAAGAAAGTTAAACTTGTTGTTGTTGAGTTTTCTGATTATGCTGCTTCTTGGTGGAAAAAACTTTCTAGGGACAGATTGCAAGAGGAGTTACCACCTATTGCTACGTGGGCAGAGATGAAGAGGGTAATGAGGAAGCGATTTATTCTATCATACTTCCAAAGAGATCTACAGTCTCGCCTTCAACACTTGAAGCAACGCTCCATGTCACTGGATGAGTAATTCAAAAGCATGGATATGGCTATGATCCAAGCTAACTGCATGGATGAAGAAGAGGCTACAATAGCTAGATTTTTAAATGGTTTAAATACAGAAATAACTAATGTAGTAAAGATACAACAATATGTAACTTTAGTTGATTTGTCTGTAAAAGTTGAAAAACAAATTGAGAAAAGCAGCAAAATAACTCATGGAGAAGTCGACCAAAAACTATCTCTAAGAAGCCATGGTCAACTCAAGAGAGGAAAGCTCCTTCCAATCCTCAAGATGATAAGGGTAAAGGTAAAGTTGAGGAGGGAGGTAAAACCTTTAATCCTAAATCTTCTAAACCTTCAAGTTCTATTCAATGTCACAAATGTCATGGAAGGGGGCATATGATGCATGAATGTCCAAGTAGAAGAAACATCCTACTTAGAGAGAATGGAGAATATGAGAGTGAAAAAAGTGAGGGGGAAGAAAAAGAGGGAGAAGGTGTAAGTGAGGAAGATGATTTGGAACTGCCTAATGATGGTATAATTGGGGTGGTTAGGAGAATTATGACTATCAATTTTGGTATTGTTAATGAAGGGCAGAGAGAGAATTTGTTTCATACTAGGTGTGGGATAAAAGGGAAGACTTATTCTATAATTATTGATAGGGGAAGTTGTGCAAATGTGGTGAGTTCATACTTGGTAGATAAACTAGGAATTGCATGCATGAAGCTCTCTACCCCATATAGGCTCCCAAGGTTGAATGATTGTGGAGAAGTAAAAGTAAACAAACAATGCATGATTTAATTCAATGTTGGTAGGTATGAAGATGAGATTCTTTGTAATGTAGTTCCAATGCAAGCATGTCATGTTTTACTTGGCCGACCTTGGCAGTACGATAGGGATACTACTCATCATGGGAGAAAGAATAGGTATAGTCTTCTGCATAATGGTAAGAAGTATACCCTTGCACCATTATTGATAATAGCAAGGTTAAGGGAGATCACAAATAGAGAATTGAATATTAGAATGCGGAAGCACAAAGAAAAGAAAAAAAGCTAACTAAAGATATGGGAAATTCAAAGGAAAGATCCACGAATTTCCAAGTATTAGATGTTCTAAGGCCTTGAAAAGATCCAAGTAACAACGTATAGATTTATGGAAGAAATCTAACGCCTTTACTTGAGAAAACGAATCAAAACGATAGATTCGGATCTTGACCGCTTTATGAGTAACTAAAGACAATAATTAGTATGTAGAAACAAATCACCTTCTAAAGAATACCAAAAAGAAACAAAAGATATCACAAAAAGAAGTTACTTTATACCTTAAACTATGAAACTAGTAAAGGTTTAAAGATAAATTCTCAAAGAACAAGTCACAAAGGTTCAAAGAACTCTCCCAAATATTATTAATATCAATCTAAAATTGTCTTTAATGAATGAAAAGGACTCCTATATGTAGGAGAAGGGGAAAAAACGTCCAAGGAACCTTAGAAAGATAATTACAAGGAAGCCTACTCTAAAAAGGAAATAAAGTAACCTATCTAGGAACAAATTTAGTACTTCTAGGAAAGCATTAAATGGTACTTAGGAGACCATAAATAGACTAAGAAAAATATTAATAACCTATATATAAATAAATAAATAAGGTAAATCCCAACTAGGAAAAGAATCTTGACAATCTTGGAAAGTTTGACTAGTCTTCTCTCGAAACTTGGGCAGAAAGCAACTCTTGTTGTGGCTGATTCTTGGACTCTTGTTGGCCTTATTTGCCCGAAATTGGACCTTAAAATTCCTCATCTTGGGCTTGAATTTGGGCCACCAAATAATTGTAGCATTTGGACAATTCCTCTCCCTTGGGCTTGAGCTCTTCTTCCCCAATAAGAAACCTTTGGATCAGCGATTGAAGCCCATTGAGCTTATCATTGAACTCCTTGGTTTGAGATCTTGTTATGGGCCTCCTTGGAGTTTCTAAAGCGTCATCCTTGTCCTTCAATGGAGTAGAGCTTCCTTGGATGCTATCATTCCCCTCTTCTTGAAGAGAATTCGTCCTCGAATTCAAATCTGCATCAAAATGGGAAAGATCAGAAACATTAAAAGTAGCACTAACTTGGAACTCACCAGGAAGATCAAGTTTATAAGCATTGTCTCCAATCCTTTCAAGGACTTTGTATGGCCCACTTCCTCTAGGATCTAGTTTGGTCTTTCTTTTGGAAGGAAATCTTTCCTTTCGCATATGCACCCAAACCAAGTCACCAGGTTTAAAAACAACATATTTTCTGCCCTTATTCCTTCGCAATGCAACTTCCTTGTTCTTCTTTTCAATTGCAAGCCTTGTTTGTTCATGAATTTTCTTCATCATATCAGCCTTCTTCTTACCATCAAGATTAGCAAAATCATTAGTAGGCAAAGGCAATAAATCAAGGGGGGTAAGGGGGTTGAATCCATATACAACTTCAAAAGGAGTCTTACCAGTAGAAGAATGGAAGGTCCTATTATAAGCAAATTCTACAATAGGTAAGTAATCTTCCCAAGAAGTCAACTTTCCTTTCAAAATAGCCCTCAACATGTTCCCTAAAGTTCTATTAACCACTTCCGTTTGCCCGTCCGTTTGTGGGTGACAAGATGTAGAAAATAGCAGTTTAGTTCCCAACTTTCCCCAAAGAATTCTCCAAAAGTGACTTAAGAACTTGGCATCCCTATCACTAACAATAGTTCTAGGTATTCCATGCAATTTAACCACTTTCTTTACAAACAAGTCAGCCACATGAGATGCATCATTAGTCTTTTTACATTGGATAAAACGAGCCATTTTAGAAAATCTATCTACTACCACAAATATACTATCCTTACCATACTTAGTCTTTGGCAGCCCCAATATGAAATCCATAGAAATATCAATCCAAGGGTAATTAGAAATAGGTAAAGGAGTATAAAGACCATGCGGCAATGTTCTAGATTTAGCCTGTTTATATTCAAGACAATAAGAACACACTTTTTCAATATCCTTTCTCATGCTAGGCCAATAAAAATGTTCAGAAAGTATTTCCAGTGTTTTGGGTACACCAAAATGTCCCATTAGCCCTCCACAATGTGCTTCCCTAACAAATAGTTCACGCAACGAGCAGTTAGGAACACATAATTTATTTTCCTTGAATAGAAATTCATCTTGAAGATTGAATTTCTCAAAAGGACCTAACTTACATTCAGCAAAAATCTCACCAAAATCGGAATCATTAGCATAGAGGAACTTGATTTGGTCAAAACCCAATAACTTTGAAGTAAGAGTAGAGATCAAAACATACCTTCTTGAGAGTGCATCAACAACCACATTCTCCTTTCCTTGTTTGTAAGCAATTACATAAGGAAAAGTTTCAATAAACTCTACCCATTTAGCATGCCTACAACTAAGTTTACCTTGGCTCTTCAAGTATTTTAATGACTCATGATCAGTCTTGACCACAAATTCTCGAGGCCACCAGTAGTGCTGCCATGTAGCTAACGCCCTTACAAAGGCATATAGCTCCTTATCATAAGTTGAGTAGTTCAATGTTGCTCCACTTAGCTTTTCACTAAACCCTAAGAAAACCCCAAACCCTAAACCCAAAAAAGCACTAAGAAACCCAAAACCCTAAAAAACAACAAAGAGAAACTTAAAAAACATTAAAACCTAGAAAACCTCTAAAAAATCTTAAACCTAACAAACCTAAACCCTATTCTAGAAAAACCCTATACCCTACACCCTAAATGACCCAAAAAAACGTAGGAGACCTTAAATGTTCAATTCAAACCCTAAGAAACCTAAACCCTAAACCTTAGGGATAAACCCCCAACCCTAAGCCTTATGAAACTCTAAGAAACCCGAAACCCTAAGAAATCCTAAATCCTAAGAAAACTAAACACTAAAAAACTACAAAAAAAAA
>NC_064288.1:62258501-62260849 GCF_019186545.1 Solanum stenotomum
TCACGCGGAGATCGGTTCCCTATCCGTGTTCAGCAATATCAGTGGTGAGTCCTCGTTTTTCTAGGACGATTTATATGTTTTATATTCAGTCTTTCATTTTAGTTTCAGTTTTGCTAGACTTAGTTGGGGGCATTTCCCAGCATCTCTAGTCATTTAGAGGCTTTTTATTCATACATTGTTTTTGTCACTCCCCGAGGTTACCCACACGAGACCTAGGATCACGAGTGACACCCAAGCTAACCTTGAGTTGGCATATCATAAGCATATTAGATCAACACCTTTAAAAGCCTAAACCTAAGAAATCTGAAATCCCTAAGAAACCCTAAACCCTAAACCTTAGAGGGAAACCCCAGGACTTATGAAACACCAACAGACCCTAAAGCCTAAAAACACCTTTAAAAACAGTTAACCTAACAACACCCTTAAAATCCCTAATCCCTAAAAACTCTAAATTTAAAATCCTAAGCCCTAAACCCAAAGAAACCCTAAGCCGTAAGAACCCCTAAACAGTAAAAAATCATAACAATCTTGAAAACCCCTTTTAAAATCCTAAACCTAAAAAATTCAACAAGAACTTAAGCCCTAAACCTTGAAAACACATTTTAAAATCCTAAACCTAAAAAATTCAACAAAAACTTAAGCCCTAAACCTTGAAAACCCTTAAATAAATACTTAGACCTTATACCCAAAGAAACCCTAAACCCTTCCGCCTAAACCTTAAGGCTAAACCCTAAGAAACCTTAAACTTTAAGAAATAAAAAAAAACCCTAAAAGACTTTTAATACGCTAAACTTTTAAGAACCCAAAACTCTATAAATCCCCTAAGATCTAAGAACCCCTTAATCGTTAAAAAACCATAGAAATCCTAAACACCTTAAAACCCTAAACCTAAATATTACTCTAAACCTAATAGAACACTAGAAAATCTTAAGCCCAAAACCCTAAATCCTAAAAAACCTTAAAAAAACCAAACCCTAAGAAATTCTAAACGCTAAATAATATATACGCTAAGACACTCTAAATCATAGGGCTAAACCTTAAACCCCAAACCATTTGGAATCCTAAGAAACCCTAAACCCTAAAATCCATTTAAACACCTACAACTATAATACCCGAAAAAAAAAACCCTTTAAAACCCTAAGCCCTAGAAAAAACCCTAAACTTAAAATCCTATGCCCTATATTAGGCCTACATAACCCTAAATCTTAAGAAATCCAATATCTTAAAATTACCTAAGAAACCCTAAAACATTTAAAAACCTTAATCGTAAAAATCATAAACATAAAAAAACACCATAAACTCTATAAAACTCTTAACCTAAAATCCGAAGCCCTAAATCCTAAACCAAGAAACCCTAAGAAACTCTAACTCCTAAACCCTTATGAACCCTAACACCCTAAAACCTATGATCCTAAACCCTAAACACTAAAAAATCACTAAGAAAACCTAAAAAAAAAAAAGTTTAAAACCCCTAAACCTAAATAACCATAAATCCCAAACTCTAAACCTTGAACCCTAAACCCTTATAAATCATAAGCCCAAAACCCAAACCCTAAGAAAACCCCAAACCCTAAACCCAAAAAAGCACTAAGATACACAAAACCCTAAAAAACAACAAAGAGAAACTTAAAAAACATTAAAACCTAGAAAACCTCTAAAAAATCTTAAACCTAACAAACCTAAACCCTATTCTAGAAAAACCCTAAACCCTACACCCTAAATGACCCAAAAAAACGTAGGAGACCTTAAATGTTCAATTCAAACCCTAAGAAACCTAAACCCCCAACACTAAGCCTTATGAAACTCTAAGAAGCCCTAAATCCTAAGAAAACTAAACACTAAACAACTACAAAAAAAACTTTAAAAAGTCTAAAGCTAAAAAATCTTAAACCTAAACCCTAAACCATAGAAAAACCCTAAGCCTAAACACTAAACCCTACACCCTAAATGACCCAAAAAATATCTAGGAGACCTTAAATGTTAAACTCAAACCCTAAGAAACCCAAACCCTAAACCTTAGGGATAAGCCCCCAGCCCTAAGCCTTATGAAACTCTAAGAAGCCCTAAATCCTAAAAAATCCTAAATCCTAAGAAAACCTAAACACTAAACCCTACACCCTAAATGACCCAAAAATAACCTAGGAGACCTTAAATGTTAAACTCAAATCCTAAGAAAATTAAACCCTAAACCTTAGGGATAAACCCCCAACCCTAAGCCTTCTGAAACTCTAAGAAGCCCTAAACTCTAAGAAATCCTAAATCCTAATAAAACCTAACCCCTAAAAACCTTTTAAACCCTAAAACTAAAAATCCTGAAAACGAACCTTAAAAACCCTAAAAAAATTCCT
>NC_064288.1:62260949-62264293 GCF_019186545.1 Solanum stenotomum
GAGGTTTTCTAGGTTTTAATGTTTTTTAAATTTTTCTTTGTTGTTTTTTTAGGGTTTAGGGTTTTCTTGGGATTTGGGTTTTGGGCTTCTGATTTATAAGGGTTTAGGGTTCAAGGTTTAGAGTTTGGGATTTATGGTTCTTTAGGTTTAGGGGTTTTAAACTCTTTTTTTAGGTTTTTTAGGGTTTAGGTTTTCTTAGTGATTTTTAGGGTTTAGGCTTTCTTAGTGATTTTTTAGGGTTTAGGGTTTAGGATCATAGGTTTTAGGGTATTAGGGTTTATAATGGTTTAGAAGTTAGTGTTTCTTAGGGTTTCTTGGTTTAGGATTTAGCGCTTCGGATTTTAGGTTAAGAGCTTTTTAGAGTTTATGGTTCTTTTTATGTTCATGATTTTTATGATTACGGTCTTTAAATGTTTTACCGTTTCTTAGGTATTTTTAAGAATTTGGATTTCTTAATATTTAGGGTTACGTAGGCCTAATATAGGGCATAGGATTTTAAGATTAAGGCTTTTTCTAGAGCTTATGGTTTTAGAGGGTTTTTTTTTCCGGGTATTATAGTTGTAGGTGTTTAAATGGATTTTAGGGTTTAGGGTTTCTTAGGATTCCATATGGTTTGCGGTTTAAGGTTTAGCCCTATGATTTAGAGTTTCTTAGCATATATTATTTAGCATTTAGGATTTCTTAGGGTTTGGTTTTTTTAAGAGATTTTAGGATTTAGGGTTTTGGGCTTAAGATTTTCTAGTGTTCTATTACGTTTATAGTAATATTTAGGTTTAGGGTTTTAAAGTGTTTAGGATTTCTACTGTTTTTTAACGATTAAGGGGTTCTAAGATCTTAGGGGATTTATATGGTTTTTAGGGTTTTGGGTTTGTAAAAGTTTAGGGTTTTAAAAGTCTTTTAGGGTTTTCTTTTATTTCTTAAAGTTTAGGGTTTCTTACGGTTTAGACGGAAGAGTTTAGGGTTTCTTTGGGTATAAGGTCTAAGTATTTATTTAAGGGTTTTTAAGGTTTAGGGCTTAAGTTTTTGTTGAATTTTTTAGGTTTAGGATTTTAAAAGGGGTTTTCAAGATTGTTATGATTTTTTACCGTTTAGGGGTTCTTATGGCTTAGGGTTTCTTTGGGTTTAGGGCTTAGGATTTTAAATTAAGAGCTTTTAGGGATTAGGGATTTTAAGGGTGTTTTTAGGTTTAGTGTTTTTAAAGGTGTTTTTATGCTTTAGGGTCTGTTGGTGTTTCATAAGTCCTGGGTTTTCCCTAAGGTTTAGGGTTTAGGGTTTCTTAGGGATTTCAGATTTCTTAGGTTTAGGCTTTTAAAGGTGTTGATCTAATATGCTTATGATATGCCCACTCAAGGTTAGCTTGGGGTCACTCGTGATCCTAGGTCTCGTGTTACGTCAAGTGGGTAACACCGGGGAGTGACGAAAACAATGTATGAATAAAAAGCCTCTAAAAGACTTGAGATGCTGGGACATGCCCCCAACTAACTCTAGCAAAACTGAAACTAAAATGAAAGACTGAATATAAAACATATAAATCGTCCTAGAAAAACGAGGACTCACCACTGATATTGCTGAATACGGATCGGGAATCGATCTCCGCGTGATCTTAATGTTAAGGACCTGAACCTACATTAAGAGAAGATGTAGCGTAGACTATGTATCAGTAGTTGAAAGATTCTGAACATGCATGACTTGATAAAGTTGAACAAATATATATAACTTAATAGGGCATATTGAACAATGATATAATCCGAGCATTATTAAGAAGAGTTTAGGTATTTGGTTAAGGGTTTTTAGTTTAAGGTTTAGAGCTTAAGTTTTTCTAAAAAAAATTCGGTCAAGAGTTTTTTTCAATTTGGGATTGTTAAAGATTTTTTAGGATCATTATTGTTTTTACGATATATGATCTCTAAGGGTTTAGGACTTGGGGTTTTAGATTAAAGAATTTTTTTAGGGTTTTTAAGGTTTGTTTTCGAGATTTTTAGTTTTAGGGTTTTAAAGGTTTTTAGGGGTTAGATTTTATTATGATTTAGGATTTCTTAGAGTTTAGGGCTTCTTAGAGTTTCATAAGGCTTAGGGTTGGGGGTTTATCCCTAAGGTTTAGGGTTTAATTTTCTTAGGATTTGAGTTTAACATTTAACGTCTCCTAGGTTTTTTTTGGTTCATTTAGGGTGTAGGGTTTAGTGTTTATGTTTTAAAGGTTTTTAGTGTTTAGGTTTTCTTAGGATTTAGGATTTCTTAGGATTTAGGGCTTCTTAGCGTTTTGATATGGCTTAGGGCTGGGGGTTTATCCCTAAGATTTAGGGTTTGGATTTCTTAGGGATTTGAGTTTAACATTTAAGGTCTCCTTGATTTTTTTTGGGTCATTTAGGGTGTAGGGTGTAGTGTTTAGGTTTAGGGTTTTTCTATGGTTTTGGGTTTAGGTTTGTTAGGTTTAAGATATTTTAGGTTTAGAGTTTTTAAAGTTTTTTTTGTAGTTTTTTAGTGTTTAGTTTTCTTAGGATTTAGGTTTTCTTAGGGTTTAGGGCTTCTTAGAGTTTCATAAGGCTTAGGGTTGGGGGTTTATCCCTAAGGTTTAGGGTTCAGGTTTCTTCGGGTTTGAATTGAACATTTAAGGTCTCCTACGTTTATTTTTGGTCATTTAGTGTGTAGGGTTTAGTGTTTTAGGTTTAGGGTTTTTCAAGAATAGGGTTTAGGTTTGTTAGGTTTAAGATTTTTTAGAGGTTTTCTAGGTTTTAATGTTTTTTAAGTTTTTCTTTGTTGTTTTTTTAGGGTTTTGGGTTTCTTAGTGCTTTTTTGGGTTTAGGGTTTTCTTAGGGTTTGGGTTTTGGGCTGATGATTTATAAGGGTTTAGGGTTCAAGGTTTAGAGTTTGGGATTTATGGTTCTTTAGGTTTAGGGGTTTTAAACTTTTTTTTTTAGGTTTTTTAGGGTTTAGGTTTTCTTAGTGATTTTTAGGGTTTAGGCTTTCTTAGTGATTTTTTAGGGTTTAGGGTTTAGGATCATAGGTTTTAGGGTATTAGGGTTTATAACGGTTTAGGAGTTAGAGTTTCGTAGGGTTTCTTGGTTTGGGATGTAGCGCTTCGGATTTTAGGTTAAGAGTTTTTTAGAGTTTATGGTTTTTTTTATGTGTATGATTTTTATGATTAAGGTTTTTAAATGTTTTACGGTTTCCTAGGTATTTTTAAGAATTTGGATTTCTTGAGATTTAGGGTTATGTAGGCCTAATATAGGGCATAGGATTTTAAGTTTAAGGTTTTTTCTAGAGCTTATGGTTTTAGAGGGTTTTTTTTCCGGGTAATATAGTTGTAGGTGTTTAAATGGATTTTAGGGTTTAGGGTTTCTTAG